>NC_091294.1:54057067-54087067 GCF_038502225.1 Cherax quadricarinatus | reverse complement strand
CTGTACCAGTGAGCGGTAAACTGACGTCAGGTTGAATCACGTGACTTGGCGGTAGGCAGGCCAGTACCTGAACTAGTAACTAGCGCTCCAACTTGGCGGTAGGCAGGCCAGTACCTGAACTAGTAACTAGCGCTCCAACTTGGCGGTAAGCAGGCCAGTACCTGAACTAGTAACTAGCGCTCCAACATGGCGGTAGGCAGGCCAGTACCTGAACTAGTAACTAGCGCTCCAACTTGGCGGTAGGCAGGCCAGTACCTGAACTAGTAACTAGCGCTCCAACATGGCGGTAGGCAGGCCAGTACCTGAACTAGTAACTAGCGCTCCAACTTGGCGGTAGGCAGGCCAGTACCTGAACTAGTAACTAGCGCTCCAACTTGGCGGTAAGCAGGCCAGTACATGAACTAGTAACTAGCGCTCCAACATGGCGGTAGGCAGGCCAGTACCTGAACTAGTAACTAGCGCTCCAACTTGGCGGTAAGCAGGCCAGTACCTGAACTAGTAACTAGCGCTCCAACATGGCGGTAGGCAGGCTAGTACCTGAACTAGTAACTAGCGCTCCAACTTGGCGGTAGGCAGGCCAGTACCTGAACTAGTAACTAGCGCTCCAACATGGCGGTAGGCAGGCTAGTACCTGAACTAGTAACTAGCGCTCCAACATGGCGGTAGGCAAACTAGTACCTGAACTAGTAACTAGCGCTCCAACTTGGCGGTAGGCAGGCCAGTACCTGAACTAGTAACTAGCGCTCCAACATGGCGGTAGGCAGGTCAGTACCTGAACTAGTAACTAGCGCTCCAACATGGCGGTAAGCAGGCCAGTACCTGAACTAGTAACTAGCGCTCCAACTTGGCGGTAGGCAGGCCAGTACCTGAACTAGTAACTAGCGCTCCAACTTGGCGGTAGGCATGCCAGTACCTGAACTAGTAACTAGCGCTCCAACTTGGCGGTAGGCAGGCCAGTACCTGAACTAGTAACTAGCGCTCCAACTTGGCGGTAGGCAGGCCAGTACCTGAACTAGTAACTAGCGCTCCAACATGGCGGTAGGCAGGCCAGTACCTGAACTAGTAACTAGCGCTCCAACATGGCGGTAGGCAGGCCAGTACCTGAACTAGTAACTAGCGCTCCAACATGGCGGTAGGCAGGCCAGTACCTGAACTAGTAACTAGCGCTCCAACTTCGCGGTAGGCAGGCCAGTACCTGAACTAGTAACTAGTGCTCTAACTTGGCGGTAGGCAGGCCAGTACCTGAACTAGTAACTAGCGCTCCAACTTGGCGGTAGGCAGGCCAGTACCTGAACTAGTAACTAGCGCTCTAACTTGGCGGTAGGCAGGCCAGTACCTGAACTAGTAACTAGCGCTCCAACTTGGCGGTAGGCAGGCCAGTACCTGAACTAGTAACTAGCGCTCCAACTTGGCGGTAGGCAGGCCAGTACCTGAACTAGTAACTAGCGCTCCAACTTGGCGGTAGGCAGGCCAGTACCTGAACTAGTAACTAGCGCTCCAACATGGCGGTAGGCAGGGCAGTACCTGAACTAGTAACTAGCGCTCCAACTTGGCGGTAGGCAGGCTAGTACCTGAACTAGTAACTAGCGCTCCAACTTGGCGGTAGGCAGGCCAGTACCTGAACTAGTAACTAACGCTCCAACTTGGCGGTAGGCAGGCCAGTACCTGAACTAGTAACTAGCGCTCCAACTTGGCGGTAGGCAGGCCAGTACCTGAACTAGTAACTAGCGCTCCAACTTGGCGGTAGGCAGGCCAGTACCTGAACTAGTAACTAGCGCTCCAAGTAGTAGTTTCCCAGTACATGAAAATAACACTATTATGAACGCCTAACATAACAATATTAACATATATATATATATATATATATATATATATATATATATATATATATATATATATATATATATATATATATATATAATAAAATATAGAACAAATATCCTATTATAAAATATGTCGGGTATGGCCATACTCTTAATATTATATATATATATATATATATATATATATATATATATATATATATATATATATATATATATATATATATATATATATATATATATATGTGTGTGTGTGTGTGTGAGTTTTCCCTGAGGTACGTTTACTGTCTTCTCTGAGGATGAGGGTCCCCTGTAAAGTTCTAGAAGTGGTACCACGGGAGGGTAGAAATCTTTAGCTTTTCTCGGTGCGTCATCAGGAGCTGTGCAATGTTGCAAGAGAGCAACCAAAGCAGGGAGAGGTGTCTCAGAGTAGCATAGTGGGGATGTGTCACCGTCCACGGTTACCCTTAGACTGTGGTTAGTGGTCTGTGCCAACCCCACCCTACCACCATCCCCCTACTCCCCATATAGGGTAAGTGTGTTTCTGAGATGTCAAGTATGAAATTATAAGATATAAAAGCCAGCCCTAAGCTTTTTTATAATAGTTTATAACAGGTCGTGTGGTTTGAGAAAATACGTTTCTCGTTGGATACTACAGACATGGATTGCTATTATTCTGTGTGGCCTTTTCAAATAATAAAAGTAAGAGATAGAATGTGCTCTTTGTTCATTTAAATGTCCTGCTCTGAAGTACTCGAATGTTCTACCTAGGTACTTAGAAGTATCTCCTCCTAAATATTGTCTATTTTTCTCAGTGTCGGTTAATATGCCATACATGGGGATCACTACGCCTTTCCGATAATATTTCTATGATCTAAATTCTACTAATACCTTTTAACTTCTCCTTACGTTAGCTTGTAATTGTATGTGCTTGTCACTGTATGGTACAACAGCTACACGCCTTATATAACCATCTCAACTAACTTGGTATGAAGTTTTGGTGCGTAGATACTGGTGGGGCGTCACCAATCCATCAACCCACCTGGCATAATGAACAATCCTGTGATTTTGTATAACACTGTTGTTTAAGATTGTGTACAATGAACTCTATTAAATAGCTATCGAGCTTGTGTAACCCATAATTTGAGTTATATACTGTGTTCCTTTCATGTTTCAAGAAGATTCAATTATGTTTCTTTCCATGACAGAACTATTTGGTACTATAATCTGGGCAGCATCCCACCCCGATGGGTGATTGCGTGAATTAACGTGGTTAAAGATAGCATTCGACTCCTGCCCTGTCCTGAGTATTTATGCTGGGCAATTCTGATTTCCAGAAATTTATCTGCCTGACCGATATATGAGAGAGGACACTGAGTACATGGGACCTTGTAAACCCCACCAGTGTTTTTTAATCAGCCTTTGTTTCATAGTCCCTGTGTTTTTGAAAGCAAGGTTTATATTGATTTTTTTAATGCCTCACGCAGGCAAGCCAGATTCTCATTGTATGGTAAAACTAGTACATTTTTCCTGGCCATCACTTCTTTAGGTTCAGTCCTGTAGAAAATCTTTTTTGCTGATATTAGCGCCTTCTCGACAAAATCCCTAGGATATCTTAGTTTTGTGGCAATGTTAAACATCTTGCTGATTTTGCCCTCTAGGTACTCTGGACTGCAGATGCGCAAGGCTCTCAAGAACATTGTGAGGAACACACACCTTTTTACCCTGGTTTCGTGGTTGGAATAGTAGTGAATGTATGACGACACATTGGTGGACTTCCTATAAACTGTAAATTTGAATTTTCTATCGACACGATGGATTAAAACATCTATGAACGCCAAAGTGCTATTTATTTCATGTTATGTGGTGAATTTAATGGAAGGTACTATGCCACTGAGTCTGGGAAGGAACTCATCAATGTTGTGATCATTAGGACAGAGGCAAAGAACATCATCTACATATCTGAACCAACTAGCTTTATCTGGGAGAATATCTTTAAGAAATTTAGTCTCATAGAATTCCATATATAGGCTGCTGAGTAAGGGGCTAAGGGGATTTCCCATTGCCTTGCCTTGTTTTAAGCATAATATTTCCCTTCAAACACGAATTTGCAATCAGAAACACAAAACTTTATTAATTCAATTATTGTTTTCGTGGGAAAGGGTATGGGGAAGTTTTCTAGTTCCTCTTCGAGGTACGAAAGCAAGTCAGGGACAGCTACACTGACCTCCAGTTATGGTAGGAGCTACACTAACCTCCAGAGATGGTAGGAGCTTCAATGACACAGTGATGGTAGTAGCTTCAATGACACAGTGATGGTAGGAACTTCACTGACAGTGATGGTAGGAGCTTCACTAACACAGAGATGGTAGGAGCTTCATTAACAGTGATGGTACGAGCTTCACTAACACAGTGACGGTAGGAGCTTCACTAACACAAGTGACGGTAGGAACTTCACTAACAGTGATGGTAGGAGCTTCACTAACACAGTGATGGTAGGAGCTTCATTAACAGTGATGGTAGGAGCTTCACTAACACAGTGACGGTAGGAGCTTCACTAACAGTGATGGTAGGAGCTTCACTAACACAGTGATGGTAGGAGCTTCATTAACAGTGATGGTAGGAGCTTCACTAACACAGTGATGGTAGGAGCTTCATTAACAGTGATGGTAGGTGCTTCACTAACACAGTGACGGTAGGAGCTTCACTAACACAAGTGACGGTAGGAACTTCACTAACAGTGATGGTAGGAGCTTCACTAACACAGTGACGGTAGGAGCTTCACTAACACAAGTGACGGTAGGAGCTTCACTAACACAAGTGACGGTAGGAACTTCACTAACAGTGATGGTAGGAGCTTCACTAACACAGTGACGGTAGGAGCTTCACTAACACAGTGACGGTAGGAGCTTCACTAACACAAGTGACGGTAGGAACTTCACTAACAGTGATGGTAGGAGCTTCACTAACACAAGTGACGGTAGGAACTTCACTAACAGTGATGGTAGGAGCTTCACTAACACAAGTGACGGTAGGAACTTCACTAACAGTGATGGTAGGAGCTTCACTAACACAAGTGACGGTAGGAACTTCACTAACAGTGATGGTAGGAACTTCACTAACAGTGATGGTAGGAGCTTCACTAACAATGATGGTAGGAGCTTCACTAACAATGATGGTAGGAGCTTCACTAACACAATGATGGTAGGAGCTTCACTAACAGTGATGGTAGGAACTTCACTAACACAGTGATGGTAGGAGCTTCACTAACAGTGATGGTAGGAGCTTCACTAACACAATGATGGTAGGAGCTTCACTAACAGTGATGGTAGGAGCTTCACTAACAGTGATGGCAGGAGCTTCACTAACACAGTGATGGTAGGAGCTTCACTAACAATGATGGTAGGAGCTTCACTAACACAGTGATGGTAGGAGCTTCACTAACAGTGATGGTAGGAGCTTCACTAACAGTGATGGTAGGAGCTTCACTAACAGTGATGGCAGGAGCTTCACTAACACAGTGATGGTAGGAGCTTCACTAACAGTGATGGTAGGAGCTTCACTAACAGTGATGGTAGGAGCTTCACTAACAGTGATGGCAGGAGCTTCACTAACACAGTGATGGTAGGAGCTTCACTAACAATGATGGTAGGAGCTTCACTAACAGTGATGGTAGGAGCTTCACTAACAGTGATGGTAGGAGCTTCACTAACAGTGATGGTAGGAGCTTCACTAACAGTGATGGCAGGAGCTTCACTAACACAGTGATGGTAGGAGCTTCACTAACAATGATGGTAGGAGCTTCACTAACACAGTGATGGTAGGAGCTTCACTAACAGTGATGGTAGGAGCTTCACTAACACAATGATGGTAGGAGCTTCACTAACAGTGATGGTAGGAGCTTCACTAACAGTGATGGTAGGAGCTTCACTAACAATGATGGTAGGAGCTTCACTAACACAGTGATGGTAGGAGCTTCACTAACACAGTGATGGTAGGAGCTTCACTAACACAGTGATGGTAGGAGCTTCACTAACACAGTGATGGTAGGAGCTTCACTAACACAGTGATGGTAGGAGCTTCACTAACAGTGATGGTAGGAGCTTCACTAACAGTGATGGTAGGAGCTTCACTAACAATGATGGTAGGAGCTTCACTAACACAGTGATGGTAGGAGCTTCACTAACACAGTGATGGTAGGAGCTTCACTAACACAGTGATGGTAGGAGCTTCACTAACACAGTGATGGTAGGAGCTTCACTAACACAGTGATGGTAGGAGCTTCACTAACAGTGATGGTAGGAGCTACACTAACACAGTGATGGTAGGAGCTTCACTAACACAGTGATGGTAGGAGCTTCACTAACACAGTGATGGTAGGAGCTTCACTAACACAGTGATGGTAGGAGCTTCACTAACAGTGATGGTAGGAGCTTCACTAACAGTGATGGTAGGAGCTTCACTAACAATGATGGTAGGAGCTTCACTAACAGTGATGGTAGGAGCTTCACTAACAGTGATGGTAGGAGCTTCACTAACAATGATGGTAGGAGCTTCACTAACACAGTGATGGTAGGAGCTTCACTAACACAGTGATGGTAGGAGCTTCACTAACACAGTGATGGTAGGAGCTTCACTAACACAGTGATGGTAGGAGCTTCACTAACACAGTGATGGTAGGAGCTTCACTAACACAGTGATGGTAGGAGCTTCACTAACACAGTGATGGTAGGAGCTTCACTAACACAGTGATGGTAGGAGCTTCACTAACACAGTGATGGTAGGAGCTTCACTAACACAGTGATGGTAGGAGCTTCACTAACACAGTGATGGCAGGAGCTTCACTAACAATGATGGTAGGAGCTTCACTAACACAGTGATGGTAGGAGCTTCACTAACACAGTGATGGTAGGAGCTTCACTAACAGTGATGGTAGGAGCTTCACTAACACAGTGATGGTAGGAGCTTCACTAACACAGTGATGGCAGGAGCTTCACTAACACAGTGATGGCAGGAGCTTCACTAACAATGATGGTAGGAGCTTCACTAACAGTGATGGTAGGAGCTTCACTAACACAGTGATGGCAGGAGCTTCACTAACACAGTGATGGCAGGAGCTTCACTAACACAGTGATGGTAGGAGCTTCACTAACAGTGATGGTAGGAGCTTCACTAACACAATGATGGTAGGAGCTTCACTAACACAGTGATGGTAGGAGCTTCACTAACAATGATGGCAGGAGCTTCACTAACACAGTGATGGTAGGAGCTTCACTAACAGTGATGGTAGGAGCTTCACTAACACAATGATGGTAGGAGCTTCACTAACACAGTGATGGTAGGAGCTTCACTAACAATGATGGCAGGAGCTTCACTAACACAGTGATGGTAGGAGCTTCACTAACACAGTGATGGCAGGAGCTTCACTAACACAGTGATGGTAGGAGCTTCACTAACACAGTGATGGCAGGAGCTTCACTAACACAGTGATGGCAGGAGCTTCACTAACACAATGATGGTAGGAGCTTCACTAACACAGTGATGGTAGGAGCTTCACTAACACAGTGATGGCAGGAGCTTCACTAACACAGTGATGGTAGGAGCTTCACTAACAGTGATGGTAGGAGCTTCACTAACACGTAGGAGCTTCACTAACAATGATGGTAGGAGCTTCACTAACAATGATGGTAGGAGCTTCACTAACACAGTGATGGTAGGAGCTTCACTAACACAGTGATGGTAAGAGCTTCACTAACACAGTGATGGCAGGAGCTTCACTAACGCAGTGATGGCAGGAGCTTCACTAACACAGTGATGGTAGGAGCTTCACTAACAATGATGGTAGGAGCTTCACTAACGCAGTGATGGCAGGAGCTTCACTAACGCAGTGATGGTAGGAGCTTCACTAACAGTGATGGTAGGAGCTTCACTAACACAGTGATGGTAGGAGCTTCACTAACACAGTGATGGTAGGAGCTTCACTAACACAGTGATGGCAGGAGCTTCACTAACACAGTGATGGTAGGAGCTTCACTAACAGTGATGGTAGGAGCTTCACTAACACAGTGATGGTAGGAGCTTCACTAACACAGTGATGGTAGGAGCTTCACTAACACAATGATGGTAGGAGCTTCACTAACACAGTGATGGTAGGAGCTTCACTAACACAGTGATGGTAGGAGCTTCACTAACACAGTGATGGTAGGAGCTTCACTAACACAGTGATGGTAGGAGCTTCACTAACACAGTGATGGTAGGAACTTCACTAACACAGTGATGGTAGGAGCTTCACTAACACAGTGATGGTAGGAACTTCACTAACACAGTGATGGTAGGAGCTTCACTAACACAGTGATGGTAGGAGCTTCACTAACACAGTGATGGTAGGAACTTCACTAACACAGTGATGGTAGGAGCTTCACTAACACAGTGATGGTAGGAGCTTCACTAACAGTGATGGTAGGAACTTCACTAACACAGTGATGGCAGGAGCTTCACTAACACAGTGATGGTAGGAGCTTCACTAACAGTGATGGTAGGAGCTTCACTAACACAGTGATGGTAGGAGCTTCACTAACACAGTGATGGTAGGAGCTTCACTAACACAGTGATGGTAGGAGCTTCACTAACACAGTGATGGTAGGAGCTTCACTAACACAGTGATGGTAGGAGCTTCACTAACACAATGATGGTAGGAGCTTCACTAACACAATGATGGTAGGAGCTTCACTAACAGTGATGGTAGGAGCTTCACTAACACAGTGATGGTAGGAGCTTCACTAACACAGTGATGGTAGGAGCTTCACTAACACAGTGATGGTAGGAGCTTCACTAACACAGTGATGGTAGGAGCTTCACTAACACAGTGATGGTAGGAGCTTCACTAACACAATGATGGTAGGAGCTTCACTAACACAGTGATGGTAGGAGCTTCACTAACACAATGATGGTAGGAGCTTCACTAACACAGTGATGGTAGGAGCTTCACTAACACAGTGATGGTAGGAGCTTCACTAACACAGTGATGGTAGGAGCTTCACTAACACAATGATGGTAGGAGCTTCACTAACACAATGATGGTAGGAGCTTCACTAACAGTGATGGTAGGAGCTTCACTAACACAGTGATGGTAGGAGCTTCACTAACACAGTGATGGTAGGAGCTTCACTAACACAGTGATGGTAGGAGCTTCACTAACACAGTGATGGTAGGAGCTTCACTAACACAGTGATGGTAGGAGCTTCACTAACAGTGATGGTAGGAGCTTCACTAACACAATGATGGTAGGAGCTTCACTAACACAGTGATGGTAGGAGCTTCACTAACACAATGATGGTAGGAGCTTCACTAACGCAGTGATGGTAGGAGCTTCACTAACACAGTGATGGTAGGAGCTTCACTAACACAGTGATGGTAGGAGCTTCACTAACAGTGATGGTAGGAGCTTCACTAACACAGTGATGGTAGGAGCTTCACTAACACAGTGATGGTAGGAGCTTCACTAACACAGTGATGGTAGGAACTTCACTAACAGTGATGGTAGGAGCTTCACTAACACAGTGATGGTAGGAGCTTCACAAACAGTGATGGTAGGAGCTTCACTAACACAATGATGGTAGGAGCTTCACTAACACAATGATGGTAGGAGCTTCACTAACACAGTGATGGTAGGAGCTTCACTAACACAATGATGGTAGGAGCTTCACTAACACAGTGATGGTAGGAGCTTCACTAACACAGTGATGGTAGGAGCTTCACTAACACAGTGATGGCAGGAGCTTCACTAACACAGTGATGGTAAGAGCTTCACTAACAGTGATGGTAGGAGCTTCACTAACACAGTGATGGTAGGAGCTTCACTAACACAGTGATGGTAGGAGCTTCACTAACACAGTGATGGTAGGAGCTTCACTAACAATGATGGTAGGAGCTTCACTAACACAGTGATGGTAGGAGCTTCACTAACACAGTGATGGTAGGAGCTTCACTAACAGTGATGGTAGGAGCTTCACTAACACAGTGATGGTAGGAGCTTCACTAACACAGTGATGGTAGGAGCTTCACTAACAGTGATGGTAGGAGCTTCACTAACACAGTGATGGTAGGAGCTTCACTAACACAGTGATGGTAGGAGCTTCACTAACACAGTGATGGTAGGAGCTTCACTAACACAATGATGGTAGGAGCTTCACTAACACAATGATGGTAGGAGCTTCACTAACAGTGATGGTAGGAGCTTCACTAACACAATGATGGTAGGAGCTTCACTAACACAATGATGGTAGGAGCTTCACTAACAGTGATGGTAGGAGCTTCACTAACACAATGATGGTAGGAGCTTCACTAACAGTGATGGTAGGAGCTTCACTAACACAATGATGGTAGGAGCTTCACTAACACAATGATGGTAGGAGCTTCACTAACACAGTGATGGTAGGAGCTTCACTAACACAATGATGGTAGGAGCTTCACTAACAATGATGGTAGGAACTTCACTAACACAATGATGGTAGGAGCTTCACTAACACAATGATGGTAGGAGCTTCACTAACAGTGATGGTAGGAGCTTCACTAACACAATGATGGTAGGAGCTTCACTAACAGTGATGGTAGGAGCTTCACTAACACAATGATGGTAGGAGCTTCACTAACAGTGATGGTAGGAGCTTCACTAACACAATGATGGTAGGAGCTTCACTAACACAATGATGGTAGGAGCTTCACTAACACAATGATGGTAGGAGCTTCACTAACAATGATGGTAGGAACTTCACTAACACAATGATGGTAGGAGCTTCACTAACACAATGATGGTAGGAGCTTCACTAACAGTGATGGTAGGAGCTTCACTAACACAATGATGGTAGGAGCTTCACTAACAGTGATGGTAGGAGCTTCACTAACACAATGATGGTAGGAGCTTCACTAACAGTGATGGTAGGAGCTTCACTAACAGTGATGGTAGGAACTTCACTAACACAATGATGGTAGGAGCTTCACTAACAGTGATGGTAGGAGCTTCACTAACAGTGATGGTAGGAACTTCACTAACACAGTGATGGTAGGAGCTTCACTAACACAGTGATGGTAGGAGCTTCACTAACACAGTGATGGTAGGAGCTTCACTAACACAGTGATGGTAGGAGCTTCACTAACACAGTGATGGTAGGAGCTTCACTAACACAAGTGATGGTAGGAGCTTCAATGACACAGTGATGGTAGGAACTTCACTGACAGTGATGGTAGGAGCTTCACTAACACAGTGATGGTAGGAGCTTCACTAACAGTGATGGTAGAAGCTTCATTAACAGTGATGGTAGGAGCTTCACTAACACAGTGACGGTAGGAGCTTCACTAACACAAGTGACGGTAGGAACTTCACTAACAGTGATGGTAGGAGCTTCACTAACACGTAGGAGCTTCACTAACACAGTGATGGTAGGAACTTCACTAACAGTGATGGTAGAAGCTTCATTAACAGTGATGGTAGGAGCTTCACTAACACAGTGATGGTAGGAGCTTCACTAACAGTGATGGTAGGAACTTCACTAACACAGTGATGGTAGGAGCTTCACTAACAGTGATGGTAGGAACTTCACTAACACAGTGATGGTAGGAGCTTCATTAATAATGATGGTAGGAGCTTCACTAACACAGTGATGGTAGGAGCTTCACTAACACAGTGATGGTAGGAGCTTCACTAACAGTGATGGTAGGAACTTCACTAACACAGTGATGGTAGGAACTTCACTAACACAGTGATGGTAGGAGCTTCACTAACAGTGATGGTAGGAACTTCACTAACACAGTGATGGTAGGAGCTTCATTAATAATGATGGTAGGAGCTTCACTAACACAGTGATGGTAGGAGCTTCACTAACACAGTGATGGTAGGAGCTTCACTAACAGTGATGGTAGGAACTTCACTAACACAGTGATGGTAGGAGCTTCACTAACAGTGATGGTAGGAACTTCACTAACACAGTGATGGTAGGAGCTTCATTAATAATGATGGTTAGAGCTTCACTAACACAGTGATGGTAGGAGCTTCACTAACACAGTGATGGCAGGAGCTTCACTAACACAGTGATGGTAGGAGCTTCACTAACACAGTGATGGTAGGAGCTTCACTAACAGTGATGGTAGGAGCTTCTGTCGTGGGGATTCGTGAGGAGATATTGGAGTAAGGAATACACACGTTGGATTGTCTTGGAAGCCTATAATTAAGAAAGTCTGGAGGAGAAGCCCAGAAGGTTTGCCCTCTAGTCTAAGCCTAGCGATGAACAGAGAGGGAGGCCTGCGGCCTACTGCTCACACGTAATAGCTTTCCTGACGTCATAGCTAGCAAGGGAGCCTATCAATAAAATAGCTGGGATTATCTAAGTATAATACAATTCACTAACACAGTGATGGTGGTAGCTTCATTGACACAGTGATGGTGGTAGCTTCATTGACACAGTGATGGTGGTAGCTTCATTGACACAGTGATGGTGGTAGCTTCACTGACACAGTGATGGTGGTAGCTTCATTGACACAGTGATGGTGGTAGCTTCATTGACACAGTGATGGTGGTATCTTCTCTGACCAACAGTGATGGTAGGAGCTTCACTGATCAACAGTGATGGTGGTAGCTTCACTGACACAGTGATGGTGGTAGCTTCATTGACACAGTGATGGTGGTAGCTTCACTGACACAGTGATGGTGGTAGCTTCACTGACACAGTGATGGTGGTAGCTTCACTGATACAGTGATGGTGGTAGCTTCACTGACACAGTGATGGTGGTAGCTTCACTGACACAGTGATGGTGGTATCTTCTCTGACCAACAGTGATGGTAGGAGCTTCACTGATCAACAGTGATGGTAGGAGCTTCACTGATCAACAGTGATGGTAGGAGCTTCACTGACCAACAGTGATGGTAGGAGCTTCACTGACCAACAGTGATGGTAGGAGCTTCACCGACCAACAGTGATGGTAGGAGCTTCACCGACCAACAGTGATGGTAGGAGCTTCACTGACCAACAGTGATGGTAGGAGCTTCACTGACCAACAGTGATGGTAGGAGCTTCACCGACCAACAGTGATGGTAGGAGCTTCACCGACCAACAGTGATGGTAGGAGCTTCACCGACCAACAGTGATGGTAGGAGCTTCACCGACCAACAGTGATGGTAGGAGCTTCACCGACCAACAGTGATGGTAGGAGCTTCACCGACCAAGTGATGGTAGGAGCTTCACCGACCAACAGTGATGGTAGGAGCTTCACCGACCAACAGTGATGGTAGGAGCTTCACCGACCAACAGTGATGGTAGGAGCTTCACCGACCAACAGTGATGGTAGGAGCTTCACCGACCAACAGTGATGGTAGGAGCTTCACCGACCAACAGTGATGGTAGGAGCTTCACCGACCAACAGTGATTGTAGGAGCTTCAATGACCAGTGATGGTAGGAGCTTCACCGACCAACAGTGATGGTAGGAGCTTCACCGACCAACAGTGATGGTAGGAGCTTCACCGACCAACAGTGATGGTAGGAGCTTCACCGACCAACAGTGATGGTATGAGCTTCACTGACCAACAGTGATGGTAGGAGACTCACTGACCAACAGTGATGGTAGGAGATTCACTGATCAACAGTGATGGTAGGAGCTTCACCGACCAACAGTGATGGTAGGAGCTTCACCGACCAACAGTGATGGTATGAGCTTCACTGACCAACAGTGATGGTAGGAGCTTCACCGACCAACAGTGATGGTATGAGCTTCACTGACCAACAGTGATGGTAGGAGCTTCACAGACCAACAGTGATGGTAGGAGCTTCACAGACCAACAGTGATGGTAGGAGCTTCACTGACCAACAGTGATGGTAGGAGCTTCACTGACCAACAGTGATGGTAGGAGCTTCACTGACCAACAGTGATGGTAGGAGCTTCACTGACCAACAGTGATGGTAGGAGCTTCACTGACCAACAGTGATGGTAGGAGTTTCACTGACCAACAGTGATGGTAGGAGCTTCACCGACCAACAGTGATGGTTAGGTTACCTGGAGGTTATTCCGGGGATCAACGCCCCCGCGGCCCGGTCCATGACCAGGCCTCCCGATGGATCAGGGCCTGATCAACTAGGCTGTTACTGCTGGCCGCACGCAGTCCAACGTACGAGCCACAGCCCGGCTGATCCGGCACTGACTTTGGGTATCTGTCCAGCTCTCTCTTGAAGGCAGCCAGGGGTTTATTGGCAATTCCCCTAATGCTTGATGGGAGGCTGTTGAACAGTTTTGGGCCCCGGACACTTATGGTGTTTTCTCTTAGTGTACGAATTGCGCCCCTACTTTTTATTGGGGGCATTTTGCATCGCCTGCCCAGTCTTTTACTTTCGTAGGGAGTGATTTGTGTGTGCAGATTTGGGACCATTCCTTCCAAGATTTTCCAAGTGTAGATTATGATATATCTCTCCCTCCTGCGTTCCAACGAGTACAAGTCAAGTGCTTCCAAGCGTTCCCAGTAGTTAAGGTGCTTGACAGAACTTATTCGTGCAGTAAAGGATCTCTGTACACTCTCTAGATCTGCGATTTCACCTGCTTTGTATGGAGATGTTAATGTACAGCAGTATTCCAGCCTAGAGAGAACAAGTGATTTGAAAAGGATCATCATGGGCTTGGCATCTCTCGTTTTGAAAGTTCTCATTATCCATCCTATCATTTTCTTTGCACGTGCGATCGTGGCACTGTTGTGATCCTTGAAAGTGAGATCCTCAGACATTACTACTCCCAGGTCCCTTACATTATTTTCCGCTCTATTGTATGGCCGGAGTCAGTAGTATACTCTGTTCTAGTTATTATCTCCTCCAGTTTTCCATAACGGATTAGTTGGAATTTGTCCTCATTGAACATCATACTGTTTACCGTTGCCCACTGGAAAACTTTGTTTATATCTTCTTGGAGGTTAACCGCGTCCTCAGCAGATGACAGCCTCATGCAGATCCTAGTATCATCCGCAAAGGATGATACGGTGCTGTGGTGTATATCTCTGTTTATGTCTGATATGAGGATAGGAATAACAAACATTTTTTTCAACAAGTCGGCCGTCTCCCACCGAGGCAGGGTGATCCAAAAAAGAAAGAAAATCCCCAAAAATAAAATACTTTCATCATTCAACACTTTCACCACACTCACACATTATCACTGTTTTTGCAGAGGTGCTCAGAATACAACAGTTTAGAAGCATATACGTATAAAGATACACAACATATCCTTCCAAACTGCCAATATCCCAAACCCCTCCTTTAAAGTGCAGGCATTGTACTTCCCATTTCCAGGACTCAAGTCCGACTATATGAAAATAACCGGTTTCCCTGAATCCCTTCACTAAATATTACCCTGCTCACACTCCAACAGCTCGTCAGATCCCAAGTACCATTCGTCTCCATTCACTCCTATCTAACACGCTCACGCACGCTTGCTGGAAGTCCAGGCCTCTCGCCCACAAAACTTCCTTTACCTCCTCTCTCCACCCCTTTCGAGGACGACCCCTACCCCGCCTTCCTTCCCCTATAGATTCATATGCTTTCCATGTCATTCTACTTTGATCCATTATCTCTAAATGACCAAACCACCTCAACAACCCCTCTTCTGCCCTCTGACTAATACTTTTATTAACTCCACACCTTCTCCTAATTTCCACACTCCGAATTTTCTGCATAATATTTATACCACGCATTGCCCTTAGACAGGACATCTCCACTGCCTCCAACCGTCTCCTCGCTGCTGCATTCACAACCCAAGCTTCACATCCATATAAGAGTGTTGGTACTACTATACTTTCATACATTCCCTTCTTTGCCTCCATAGATAACGTTTTTTGACTCCACATATACTTCAACGCACCACTCACCTTTTTTCCCTCATCAATTCTATGATTAACCTCATCCTTCATAAATCCATCCGCCGACACGTCAACTCCCAAGTATCTGAAAACATTCACTTCTTCCATACTCCTCCTCCCCAATTTGATATCCAATTTTTCTTTATCTAAATCATTTGATACCCTCATCACCTTACTCTTTTCTATGTTCACTTTCAACTTTCTACCTTTACACACACTCCCAAACTTGTCCACTAACCTTTGCAATTTTTCTTTAGAATCTCCCATAAGCACAGTATCATCAGCAAAAAGTAACTGTGTCAATTCCCATTTTGAATTTGATTCCCCATAATTTAATCCCACCCCTCTCCCGAACACCCTAGCATTTACTTCTTTTACAACCCCATCTATAAATATATTAAACAACCCTGGTGACATTACACATCCCTGTCTAAGACCTACTTTTACCGGGAAGTAGTCTCCCTCTCTTCTACACACCCTAACCTGAGCCTCACTATCCTCATAAAAACTCTTTACAGCATTTAGTAACTTACCACCTATTCCATATACTTGCAACATCTGCCACATTGCTCCCCTATCCACTCTATCATATGCCTTTTCTAAATCCATAAATGCAATAAAAACTTCCCTACCTTTATCTAAATACTGTTCACATATATGCTTCAATGTAAACACTTGATCTACACATCCCCTACCCACTCTGAAACCTCCTTGCTCATCCGCAATCCTACATTCTGTCTTACCTCTAATTCTTTCAATTATGACCCTACCGTACACTTTTCCTGGTATACTCAGTAAACTTATTCCTCTATAATTTTTACAATCTCTTTTGTCCCCTTCCCTTTATATAAAGGGACTATACATGCTCTCCACCAATCCCTAGGTACCTTCCCCTCTTTCATACGTTTATTAAACAAAAGTACCAACCACTCCAACACTATATCCCCCCCTGCTTTTAACATTTCTGTAATGATCCCATCAGTTCCAGATGCTTTACCTCCTTTCATTCTACGTAACGCTCACGTACCTCCCCCAAACTTGCATTCTGCTCTTCTTCACTCCTAAGAGATGGTATACCTCCCTGGCAAGTGCATGAAATTACCGCCTCCCTTTCTTCCTCAACATTTAAAAGTTCCTCAAAATATTCTCGCCATCTACCTAATACCTCCCACTCCCCATCTACTAACTCCCCTATTCTGTTTTTAACTGGCAAATCCATACTTTCCCTAGGCTTTCTTAACTTGTTTAATTCACTTCACTTCTTATTTTCATTAAAATTTCTTGACAGTGCCTCTTCCACTCTATCATCTGCTCTCCTTTTGCACTCTCTCACCACTCTCTTCACCTTTCTTTTATTCTCCATATACTCTGCTCTTCTTATAACACTTCTGCTTTGTAAAAACCTCTCATAAGCTAACTTTTTCTCTTTTATCACACCCTTTACTTCATCATTCCACCAATCACTCCTCTTTCCTCCTGCACCCACCCTCCTATAACCACAAACTTCTGCCCCACATTCTAATACTGCATTTTTAAAACTATTCCAACCCTCTTCAACCCACCCACTACTCATACTTGTACCAGCCCACCTTTCAGCCAATAGTCGCTTATATCTCACCTGAACTTCCTCCTCCCTTAGTTTATACACTTTCACCTCCCTCTTACTTGTTGTTGCCACCTTCCTCTTTTCCCATCTACCTCTTACTCTAACTGTAGCTACAACTAAATAATGATGCGATATATCAGTTGCCCCTCTATAAACATATACATCCTGGAGCCTACCCATCAACCTTTTATCCACCAATACATAATCTAACAAACTACTTTCATTACGTGCTACATCATACCTTGTATATTTATTTATCCTCTTTTTCATAAAATATGTATTACTTATTACCAAATCTCTTTCTACACATAGCTCAATTAAAGGCTCCCCATTTACATTTACCCCTGGCACCCCAAACTTACCTACTACTCCCTCCATAACATTTTTAACCACTTAAGCATTGAAATCCCCAACCACCATTACTCTCACACTTGATTCAAAACTCCCCATGCATTCACTCAACATTTCCCAAAATCTCTCTCCTCTACACTTCTCTCTTCTCCAGATGCATACACGCTTACTATAACCCACTTTTCACATCCAATCTTTATTTTACTCCACATAATCCTTGAATTAATACATTTATAGTCCCTCTTTTCCTGCCATAGCTTATCCTTCAACATTATTGCTACTCCTTCTTTAGTTCTAACTCTATTTGAAACCCCTGACCTAATCCCATTTATTCCTCTCAACTGAAACTCTCCCACCCCCTTCAGCTTTGTTTCACTTAAAGCCAGGACATCCAGCTTCTTCTCATTCATAACATCCACAATCATCTCTTTCTTATCATTTGCACAACATCCACGCACAGACTTCCCACTTTGACAATTTTCTTCTTATTCTTTTTAGTAATTTTTACAGGAAAAGGGGTTACTAGCCCACTGTTCCCGGCATTTTAGTTGACTTTTACAACACGCATGGCTTACGGAGGAAAGATTATTCCACTTCCCCATGTAGACAGCCTGTACTGTCTGCACAGACAGCCTATGCTGTCTGCCAGCTTAGTTCATATTTTGCGGCACCAAGATGCTGCCTTCTGTAGCCAGACCTCTCGGTGGGCACGCCAGCCTGCCTGCCCTTGCCACACTCTCACTCTGGCGTCACTCTTCACTCAGTCAAGAAGTGTCCTCTCTCGTGGGATGGCCCTCCCGGGCCATGGGCACAACACACAAGCCTGTGTACCCACCACGACATTACAAATAAAGTAAGAAGCCTCCGAAGATGTATCATTTACTCCCCGCTACCAGAACACCAAACAAACTGGTTATAAATGGTGGGAAGCGGTGGTCGCAGCAGTTGTGTTTGCCCTGAGGAAGGAAGGAATGAAGTCATCCTCACTTCATCACCCCATGCAAGACGCATCCATCTCTCAACATGTTATCCTGATGTCGTGTCTGCATGTTTGAGCATCCAGACACAGGTACAAGCAGGATCTAGCCAAAATTTGTCTAATTTCTTCGAGAATTGTAAGTGGCGTCCCAGTGACCCCACGCTACAGCGTCCCACGCTGTTTCTCAAGTCACGTGTTCAGTGTCACTGGTATGTTGCTGATGTTGTTCAGCTCAGCACAGCTATTTCAGCAAGCCAGAGGTGAGTTTTGTGGTGATTTATGCGTCCAGTGTGGTGTTCTCCACGTGTTTGTAGGAGGGAGAGGAAGTGGCCGTTCCTTGCCTCGCCCTGCTGTACTCTCACACCTCACCAGCCTACCATACACCACTCAGCACTGCCCACTCCCTCTGCTGTGTTTTCTGCTGTTTTCCATGTGAATTCATTGCCAGAGCTGTGTATCCGAGTGCCCGAGGCCACTCGAAGCTACGTGGATCAGCATGCCACGTGGATCAGCATGCCACATAGATCATGACACCACATGGATCACGACGCCACGTTGGGTGTGGGCGTTGTCATGTAGATCTACCAGCCACGTGAGTTACCAGATGTCCCAGGCCTCATGCTGTGGTCTGCTGCCTGCATCACATCGACGTCACGCACGATGCTGCCCGACTTCATGACGTCACGATGTCTGCCTGACGTCACCTTGAGATGTCTGCTGACATTACCTCGCGACATCACGCCTGACATCACATGATGTCACCATTGAATGTTCTGTAATGGTTTCAGTATTGTCGAGAAGACTGAGAGATGATATATGTCATGTAAAATAATTCCTCTCAGTGTTCTCACATGTTAGTGTATGCACAGAAAAGCATCATTTGCTAGTTAAGCCATGTTGTACCACATATACCACGGGTGTGTAAAGTTTCCGTGTGTCCAGTGAGGTATGAGCCAGACCTGAGTAGCACCACTGTGCTAAGTCACCCGTGTGACCAGTGCGTTTGACAGCTGATTTACTCAGCCCCTGAGTGACCGAGCCCTCTTGTACAGAAAGCTTTTATGCTCGTCGCTCGTGATCTGCAGAATCGTACCTGCTATGATTCCTATCGAGATTTGTTTCACTTCACCTCCAGACCTTCAGAATGCAGTTGTATGTAGAAAAACAAGTCTGGGGACGCTTAGGCTAACCTCTGCTGTAACTCCAACTGCCGAGAGAATGACACTCGTCAAGCCGCAGTTAGCCCTGTCAGCAGGCGCTGTGTCAGACTCGTGTCACAAGCTTCGGTGAGCAGCCTGCACAAAGATGATGTCACTTTGACTGCTAGCTCTCTCACTGCAGTCTGGTGTATGATGTTACGACTCCCAGATGTTTCGCCCAGTCGTCTCTGCCACAACTCGCTCCACACTCGTCGGCAGTGACAGCCCAGCGACAGTACCAGTCGAGAAGTGTCCTCCTGAGTCGCTTGCCAGAAGTCCTGCCCAGTTGCCGAGTTTTGTCGACGCCTCACTCGAGGGCACAAGCATGCCGTGCCCAAGGTTGAGTGAAACCTGCAGCGACTCCTACGATGACTGCTTCACCGTTCCAGAGGAGACCGTACCCTGTTATGTCACAGCTCAGCCGCAGCGATGTCTTCTGTGTTGCAGTATCTGTCCAGACACAGGTAGGCGTACAGTGATGCCCTTCGATGTTCACTGCCTATGACCACGATGTTTAGCACACCCCACATGTTTTTTCTTCCCTCCCTGTAGGAAGTTTTTTTTTCCATGTCCATATGTATATATATATGTTTTTATTTTGTGTTCTGTGCCCTGTTCCTACGAGAGAGAGACCGAGTTTCTTTTACCACCAGTATTGTCGCGTCGGGACGACGCGAGGTAGGTGGCCGAGCATATGTAGACAGCCTGTACTGTCTGCACAGACAGCCTATGCTGTCTGCCAGCTTAGTTCCTATTTCGCGGCACTAAGATGCTGCCCTCTGTAGCCAGGCCTCTCGGTGGGCATGCCAGCCTGCCTGCCCTTGCCACACTCTCACTCTGGCATCACTCTTCACTCAGTCAAGAAGTGTCCTCTCTCGTGGGATGACCCTCCCGGGCCATGGGCACAACACACAAGCCTGTGTACCCACCACGACAGTACAAATAAAGTAAGAAGCCTCCTTTCAGCTCTGCCAAACAAATGCGTTATACCCATGGATATAAAAGGAAAAGTAATAAGACCAAGAACTATTAAGATAAAGTCAAAGAAAATTCAAATGTGTATAAACATGTACATGTATGTGTAGTGTGACCTAAGTGTAAGTAGAAGTAGCAAGACATACCTGTAATCTTGCACATTTATGAGACAGACAAAAGACACCAGCAATCCTACCATCATGTAAAACAATTACAGGCTTTCGTTTTACACTCACTTGGCAGGATGGTAGTACCTCCCTGGGCGGTTGCTGTCTACCAACCTACTACCTACATAAACATGATAATCAAATATTTTAGGCTGGCAGGATTTCCTGTATTTTATTAGTCTCAAGAATATAAAATATAAAGGTTTAATCTTACAAACATACATTCAATATAATCTTTAATTTTCTGGGGGTTTTTTCTCAATAGGTCTTATTCACGCAATACTTCTTTGCCTATTTAGGCCTGGCCTGAGACCTGTCCGTGAGGCGATGATCGTAGCAACCATTATAAAAAATAATAGATGGCCGATATCAAACAACTGACTGTACTAGTGGTTGATGAAGGTTCCGGTACAATCAGAACTGGTAATTGTATCTCTTCTCTTAAACTATCAAACACTTCAAAACCAACACAAGTTACGACTCACTTGTAAGCAATTGCAACAACACACCATCAAATTTTTATTTGTCCTTTCCTCCTTGCTGTTGAGAAAGAGGAATGGCGAGTGAGACAGCACAACTGTGGATAACGTTTGAGAAACATACGCGCCGCCCTACACTTGAAGGTTAACATCTGAGAGGTTTGCCATAAACCTTGTCCTTTCAACTCAGCTGCACCATCACATTCTTCTACTATTTCTACTACTACTACTACTACTATTTCTACTACTACTACTATTTCTACAACTAAACAACAACCAGCAGTGTTGAAGAAAATGGGCATCATAGACTTTCGTTTAAGCGTAAACTAGATTATTAACGTAGTAGCTTTAATTTATCAAGACTTGTTTATTGTTACACTGATTAATATACTCACATTCTAAATCAACAGCACCATACCTACATCTTTATTATTCTTATTCATGTAGATGAAGCAAAATAACTGCAACGTATTAATTGGAATTAGATAATATAGAATCTATATGAAATAAGCTAAAACAGTATAAAAACAAGTTCTAGAATTATACCATTAAAAAAAAACTTGAATGCTAGAAATACAAGGAGGTTCATTATTTAGGTAGACATGAAGAGTAACAGAACTCACCAAACTTCTAGACTTTCCTAAAAATAGAGGTTAGAAAAATAAAAAGTCAAGCTAAGATTAAGAACATCGTACAATGCCCAAAGACATCTAAAGAACACTCAGCGAAACTATAAACAAAAGGAAGAACTGGTTAAGAGGACAGACGGATATTTAACTTCTTAACAAGTAGAATGCAGAGTATTAGTAGAGTGCAGTCTGAGACCGCCACAGTGAAAAGTTGCGTTTCTCGAGCCCTACTTCTGATTCTCAATCTTATATCAGTCAAGCAAGGACACAAATTGTAGCACCGTAATATCCTGTCCTGATAACATCAGAATCTCAATGAAAGTGGCGTCCATCCAAGACACTGTGAATCTTCAAAAGGATACATAATAAGTCAGACAACAATATGATGATCAATGAAGACAAGTTTTAGTTGCTCAGCTATAGAAGAATGGAGGATATCAAGGCAAACGGAATCCAGGACAACCTGAAATCCTTCAACAGAGTGATGATGTCAGAATATCTGACGTTCAAGGATCACAAGGATGTTGCGATTGCTACTGGAAGGAAAATAACAGACTGGATATTTAGACCTTTCAAGACAAGGGATGTTGAGCCAGTATGATACTCTAAGTCACTTTCTCTCCAAGCTAGAATGATACTCAGCTACAAAATGTAGACAAGTTTCATTGGCTGTTTACGCTCAAGCAATTAGTCTACTAGGAATTCCTGAAATATCTTCTACGTCTATGTTCCAAGAAATGCAGTATACCTTTACCTTCGATGAGTTTCGAGAATTATTCTACTTCAGGTGCCTGGTTGACCAGGCAAGCAGCAGACAAGTCTGGCCCATGGTCGAACTCAGGAGAAAAACTCTCGAACCCCATCAAAGGTAAAAGTATACTGAATTCCTTGGAATGTAGGCGAGAAAGTTACTTCATAACTGATAGCTGGAAAATCCTGAAGGGACTGATACCAAACCCGCATACTAGAATCATTCCATGTGAAAGCAAGAGACTTAGCAGACGTTGCAAAGTATCTGAAATAATAAGCAGTGGTGTGACGAGTAAACTAAGATAGAACTTGAGAGTTTGAGGTCCCTCTATACATAAGGAAACAAGCTTCTGGCGGTCTTCAAGAGCAAACTGTACAAATTCTTTAAATTAGTTCCTGACAAGCTAGGCTGTGGTTCGTACATTGCAGTAACAGGCTGGCTGATCACTTGTTGATCCACTCGGAGGCCTGATTTGGGACCGGATATCGGGCACTTATCTCCAGAAGTATCTTACAGGCATCTTTAAGGAAAGCCAAAATGCATTTTCTCTTATCCAAGATTTGAGTCAAAAAAGACCTTTCGTACTGAGTCCTTGTTTACAGAAGATGAAACTGTTACCTATAACAACACTGAGTATACAGTACGAGTTAGTACCCAGAGACACATTAAACGTGCTTAACATTAACAAACGACACGATTTTTCACGATAGCAGTGCCAATTTTCCCAATATTTCTAGACATAAACCTAACATTAAGGAAGTCATTGACTGCATGCTCACCTACTGAACACTGCCCCAGGCCTACACTCGTGCTACCTTATATTCATCAAAAATTGTAAAACACGTTACCTCAAGTATCTTCACCAGGTGCCATATCAACCAGGCAGTGAGGGATATGATTTTTATGTCTATCTAGCCGGCATAGACAGAGGCATAAATCACAGCACTGCATCATCCACTGCAGAGGGTATGAACATCAGTACGAGAGTGACATTCATTGAGAACATAGCAAATCTCCCACCTAATATTAACAGTCTTCTAGTGGGTCACTGATAACATGATATTCACCAAAGACTGGAACAAAGTATAAAAATAAACTTGAATCACTTAACAGAGGGAAAGACTAATGTGAGAGACCTTGGAGTACTCATATCAGAGTATCTCGCTTTTAACGATCACAACACTATTACTATCACAACTGCAAGGAAATTTTGATAGGTTGAATAACTAGACCCTTCAAAAATAAGTGATGCCAATCTAATGATGATAGTCATTTGTCCTCTCTAGGCTGAAGTTGTGTTGTACAGGACTGAACCCTGTGGAATCCCGGTAGTCAGAGGCGCCTACTCTGACACCTCGCCACGTACCATGACTCACTGATGCCTTCCCGTTAGGTATTCCCTGAGCCATGCAATGTCTTTCCTGTTATACCTACCTGGTCCTACAACATTTGCACTGATCTCTTGTGTGGAACTGTCCAGTATTTGATGGTGTACCCCACCTCACCGTGTGTGTGTGTGTGTGTGTGTGTGTGTGTGTGTGTGTGTGTGTGTGTGTGTGTGTGTGTGTGTGTGTGTGTGTGTGTGTGTGTGTGTGTGTGTGTGTGTGTGCGCGCGCGCGCGCGAGCGAGCATTCGTGTACGTGTGTACATCAGATTCTCTTCACATTAACATGGGAACCTGCCTGTGTTATTTTTGTTCCACGTCTGCAAAGTTCATTAAAGTTTTGTCATTATTTATGTGGTCTACCAATTAAGCAAACGTAAATTTTTAGTTAAATTTTTTTTGACAATATTAATATCGTTCTATAATAATTTTAGTCAGTACTGCCTTGGGCAGAAATATGTTATTATTTTCCTACAAATCAAATTAAACACACAAAACTTCAAAAGATAACGTCACAATTTGCAATTTGATAAAAAACTCACAAGTTGTACACTA
Organism: Cherax quadricarinatus; assembly: GCF_038502225.1. Classification (NCBI taxonomy): domain Eukaryota; kingdom Metazoa; phylum Arthropoda; class Malacostraca; order Decapoda; family Parastacidae; genus Cherax; species Cherax quadricarinatus. The sequence goes on along the minus strand of NC_091294.1, from coordinate 54,062,286 downwards.
AAAGTGTTCTGTCTTTTGCCTTTACTTGCTCAGGTGTTTTAAATGTATAAGTGCGATCACACGTTTTCATTAACTATTTACCAAAAAAAAAAATAAATAAATAAAAACGCACCTAGAAGAAAATTTGATAACATTTCCGTCCGTTCTGGACAAATGTTAAATTATAATGGTCCAGTAGTAAAGTGGTTACAATGCTGAATTGTTCTAGGCGCGGTTCTGACACTTTATTTTTTGCAAATCTTATGACTTAACGTGACCCCCTCCCCCCCCCCTCCTCTTATGTTTATATTGTGCCTCTTTGGGGGTGATCGCGGCCAAGTGCCAGATCAAACCTCCTAGTTGCTGACCAGACCGACTAAAGGCTGCTACTGCTGCCCACACACACTCCATCGAATTAACCCCAACCCAGCTTATCATGTGATTTAGGGAATCACATGATTCCACTAGTCGAAGTAGTGGATGGCACCACTATGACCCCGCCTCCGCCTGCTTCACCTCACCTCACTACAATATACAAGCCACGCCTACGACCCTATGCTGTACATTCTACAAGATTGATGGACTGAACACATCGACTCCAGGCTGAGGGACTGATTACCTCATACTCCTCCTTTCCTTACGCCTTCCTCTTTGTATTAGACTGAAGAAGCCACTGGCTGGTGAAACGTTTCCACAAAGATTCTCAAATGTTGCACAAGTGTTTATTTCTTCAATATGTGAAGTTTCTCCACCATTTACATCAAGTCTACTTAAAGTTGTTTTGTGCACATTTGGTCTTCTTTCCTCACGTTCCAAGATCTTCCTGGACAACATAAACTGAACCATAAACATTGCAAACACTTGACAAGCACACACTTGACAAGCACACACTTGACAAGCACACACTTGACAAGCACACACTTGACAAGCACACACTTGACAAGCAAACACTTGACAAGCACACACTTGACAAGCACACACTTGACAAGCAAACACTTGACAAGCACACACTTGACAAGCACACACTTGACAAGCACACACTTGACAAGCACACACTTGACAAGCACACACTTGACAAGCACACACTTGACAAGCACACACTTGACAAGCACACACTTGACAAGCACACACTTGACAAGCACACACTTGACAAGCACACACTTGACAAACACACACTTGACAAGCACACACTTGACAAGCACACACTTGACAAGCACACACTTGACAAGCACACACTTGACAAGCACACACTTGACAAGCACACACTTGACAAGCACACACTTGACAAGCATACACTTGACAAGCACACACTTGACAAGCACACACTTAACTCGTTAACTCCACACACAAGTATCTGTAACATGTCATTATTTTCACAAAGTACTGGTGTTAATAATACGCTTACCTCTGATATACCTTTCAGGGGTTTCGAGAGTTTTCCTACTCCCACAGCCTGGCCCTGGACCAGGCTTATAGAAATGACACTGAATAAAACTCACCTTAGTAGAGAGGCACCATCACATAGGACCAACATGCGAGTGAGGGGTCACACCAACACCGTCACAACACCCTCTACCCTGTCATCGTATAATCTCAATACTTAATTACACAACGTTAGACTTAATTATTACCCGTGCTAAGTTCTAGTAGATTATGACCGAGGGGCAGCAGAAAGCAAGTCAGCGAGGAGCTGTGAAATTATGCAATGTTTGGATTAAAAATATTTTTGCTCACCTGTCTGGCTTGACGGGGAATTAGCCCTATCTTTGGGGCACTGCTTCTTAATCATCGACTGGGGCAATAACGCAGTGAATTTACACTTAAACCTCGCGTGCGCGTGATTATTTATGTATAGGCGTTTACCTAGAGACGGTTTAACTGGTCAACGCCCCCACAGGCTGCTCACAAACCACGTAGGCGAAACGTTTCATAATAAAGATACCTAACTGTTGCCTTACCTAACAACCTGTCGGTTATCTTCAGTCAAGGAGTTGATAGAAGCAGAAGATACCGATGTAATCAGTCCATCACCCTTAAAGTTTTGAGGTGGTCAGTCCCTCAGTCTGGAGAAGAGCATTGATAAGCCTTGTTGTTGTTGATAGCCGCACGCAGTCCAACGTAAATACCACAGCCCGGCTATCACGAAATGACTTAAGTAATTTATCAAACTTCATCTTGAATACAGTTTAGGGTTTCTTGGTAACTGTTATGTATGAAGGGAGACTGTTGAAGTGTCTTGATCCCCATACCAGTCATCTTTGTACTCGGTTCACCTCTACTTTTCACTAGGGGTGAACAAGTGACAAATATTATCCTCGTTGTCTTGGCATTTACTATTTTGAAGTTCTGGTTATCCACTTTATAATTTTCCTTGCTGTGATAGTAACACTGTGATCCCCAAATATGTCTTTATGTACAGGTGAAGTTATCTTCCTCTCTGACTACGTTAAACCCACCAAGAGATCATCATGGTTACGCACTTCTAGTCGAGATCCCTATAACTGAAGTGTCTTCGTTGGCCTTCATACCGCTGACACTAAAACTGATTATGAATCAGGCCATCAACCAAGCCTGGTCTGATTATTATTATTATTATTATTATTATTATTATTATTATTATTATAAAAAAGAAGCGCTAAGCCACAAGGGCTACACAGCGCTAAGCCTGGTCTGAGACCGGGCCAAGGGGTGATAACCATTTTAATGAACAACGGGCTAACAGACAAGTGACATGTGTACATCTAATATGACAAGTACTTTGTTAAGTTGCAGAGTGAGGGTGCACTTGATATTTATGGGACACACTGAGGGTGGGGAAACACCCCTAACTCTAGAGTACTTTTATTAAAGAGGACACATAAAATTTAAAGGCGCTCTGGGAAGACTCGCTGTCTTGCCACCCTGTCATGCCCTACACAAGCCCTGTCATGCAGAGCAGCAAGACACAGGATGACAGGAAACGGGAAGGGTACCTCAGGAACTGACGCTAGGGTATACAGGGAAGGTGCGGCTGGGAAAACAGTGCAGACTGGAGGAAGGTTTAGGTGCGGAAAAATGCAGGGAATACTTTCGATGGAGTTCGACAGATTTGCTCCTCCCGCAGCCTCGCCCTGGTGCTTACCAGGGCGATGCAGTTGGTACTTACGGCCTCTGGCCCACGTATCTGTCACAGCCTGGTTGATCTAAACTTATTGGAGGAAATTATAATATTTTTTCTTGAAGACTTCTACACTTGCTCCAGCAGTGGTTCTGATATCCTCTGGTAAGATACTAAATAATCTGAAACAAGGGATGTCGATACAGTGCTCTCTTATTCTGCTCACTGTGCCCTTGCTTTCCACTGTGCGGCTTGCTTTCCACTGGGTTTATTTTGCACATTGTCTCAAATCTCTGACTCCAGTACGTTATGGTAGTGTGCAGTACTGGGAATATATCCTCTATTTACTACGTATATATTACCATGTCTTTCTCATCCGCTCCAGCGAGCACATAAAACAGGGACAGTGTGAGATAAGACAGATAGGGAAGACTGGAGGGTAAGAGAAGGAAGGGAAGACAGGTAGGGAAGACTGGAGGGAAAGGGGTACGAGGGGAAGAAACGTGGGGAAGACTCCAACAATAAACTGTTTACTTCTGACGCCACCACACACGCCCCACATGGGACACCTCTCAACTCTCACCACCACACACGCCCCACATGGGACACCTCTCAACTCTCACCACCACACACGCCCCACATGGGACACCTCTCAACTCTCACCCCCACACACGCCCCACATGGGACACCTTTCAACTCTCACCACCACACGCCCCACATGGGACACCTCTCAACTCTCACCACCACACACGCCCCACTTGGGACACCTCTCAACTCTCACCACCACACACGCCCCACATGGGACGCCTCTCAATTCACCACCACACACGCCCCACCTCTCAACTCTCACCACCACACGCGCCCCACATGGGACACCTCTCAACTCTCACCACCACACACGCCCCACATGGGACGCCTCTCAATTCACCACCACACATGCCCCACATGGGACACCTCTCAACTCTCACCACCACCACTATCCCTACCACCGTCACAACAACTCTTGTAAATCACCATCACCACTACCAACATCATCACCACTATCCCCACCACCATCACCATATCCACTACAACTCCCTTCCACCACCATCACCACAACTCCTTTACATCACAACCATCACTACTGCAACTCCCATCACCACTACAACTTCCTTCCATCAACACCCAAACAACCATCACCACCACAACAATCACCACTACAACTTCCATCACCACCACAACAATCACCCCTACAACTCTCTTCCCTCACTACCACAACAACAACCATTACCACTACAACTTCCATCACCACCACCACCACCACAACCATCACCACTACAACTCTCTTACATCACTATAACAACCACCATCACTACAACTCTCTTCCATCACCATAACAACCATCACCACTACAACTCTCTTCCATTACCATTACAACTTCCTTCTATCACCACCACCACCACAAGCATCACCACTACAACTTCGTTCCATCACCAATTGTGTTGGAGAGGTGTTAGCTTTGCTCACACCTCTCCAACAAAATTGTCTTCACAGACTTGTTAAGTTGTACCATGTTAATTTATACATCTTACGAAACAGACAAAGTAAATGTGATAGTAATTATGGACAAGGCTGATTATAGTGGACACGTGAACATGTTATTAGAAGACAGAGGAACTTACGTCCCTCTTAACTCAAGAGTCTGCATGGGAAAAAATTATTAAAGGCGTTCACCCCCGGAACTCTCTCCAGGTAAACTACTAGAGGAGAGGCACCTACTAGATGCAGACACAGCTAGTGAAGAGTGAGGTGTGCAAGACAGGAAGAGGGGGGGTGGGGGTAATAAAGTGAAGCATAACATGGCGAGTGTTGGGAGGAAAATATAGGAGGATGGGAGGGTTTGGGTTAGGGGCGGGGCAGCTAGCCTACCCAGTCGGCGCCACCCGCCAGCCAGCCTTCTGCCCGCCTGTAAAACTCCAGCCCCAGCCTAAATTTGTCACCGCCCGCCATATTGTCACCTGGCCACGCCCGACTGGTGCCATGGCTTCTCTTACAACATGGCCGCCATTTGTCGCATACAAGATGCTGTAAAATGTAAGTATGATAAAAAAAATGTATAGCAGGAGGTGTAGTGTAGATGGTGTGAGGGATCATGACTAACTAC
>NC_091294.1:54037067-54054567 GCF_038502225.1 Cherax quadricarinatus | reverse complement strand
TCCAATTCCCTAAATCAAGAGCCCCTCACCAACATCAAGGAACCTTCCTTGAGGGGTACTGAACCTAAGATTCTCAAGTTATCTCCTATATCCTTACCTTTCACATGTCCTTTATTGTGTCTTATATTCTGTTTTACTTTTCATTTTCCCATAGCAAAGCGAATAAAATTTGTTTACGATGATCATCCGATGGTGTTCTGAGGTCCAACGGAACAATACTTTGTGTCGGTTTGAAGAATTTTTGTCCTCTGACAGTTTTCCAGGGCTTTTATATTTTATCGCCCCAGTCCAAACATAGCACCGTATCAGCCTTTGTAATCGATACTGGGATCTGCACGAGACTGTCATCCATTGAGGACAAGGTAAATAGCTAAGAAGATATAAACTAAGTTTTTCAATGGGGAACAACAACAATATGATGTTCATTGAAGACAAATTCCAGGTACTCCGTTATGGAAAACTGGAGGAAATAATAGCTAGAACTGACTATACTACAAACTCTAATCATACAACGTAGCGGAAATGTAATGTGAAGGACCTGGGAGTGGTAATGTTTAAGGATCTTACCTTCAAAGATCACATCAGTGCCACTATCACACCTGCGAGGAAAAAATAATAGGATGGATAATGAGAACATTCAAAACAAGAGATGCCAAGCCACTGATGATCCTCCTTAAATCACTTGTTCTCTCTAGGCTGGCATACTGCGGTACACAAGCACCTCCATTCAAGGCAGGTGAAATCGCAGATCTAGAGAATGTACAGAGACGGTTGTTGACGGAACTGTAAGTTCCATCAACCACTTTAACTACTGGGAGCGCTGGGAAGCACTTAACTTGTACTCACTGGAGTGCAGGCGAGAGACATAATCTACATCTCGAAAATCCTAGGAGAACTGGTCCCTGATCCACCGAGAGGCCTGGTCATGGACCGGGCCGCGGAGGCGTTGATCCTCGGAATACCCTGCAGGTAGGGTAGCCTGTAGTCAGGCTTCTTTGTCGAGTGCCTGTTCAACCAGTCTGTTGCTATTATCGGCCCGCTGGCGCTTAAAACCATCTCAGCCAGATTGATCTGGCTGAGGCAGTGATCAAGATCATTTCTAAAATTTGCTGGTAGTATGTTGCGAAGTCGTGGCCACGAATGTTGATACAATGTTCTCTTATCGTGCCCGTGGCGCCCAGACTTTTCATTATTTTTACACTTCCTCCCATATCTCGTTATTCACTCCAGCATACTGTTATGGTAGTGTACAGAACTGGAACATGGCCCTCCAGAGAGTACACATACAAAATACGCTTAAGTAATTTAAATATTTTATTGATTTTATGGGGGAAGTAAACGATCTGTATACATTATTTACCTCTCATACCCCTCCTGCCTTTGTGCGGAGCAGTGAGCATAAAACTTCTTAATTAACGTAAAGGCGTAAGTGATTTGAATAGCACAGTCACTGGTATTATCTCTCATTCTGAAAGTTCTTGTTATTCATTTACTCTAGCCCGTTGTCTAAAAGATATACCATTTTATTATTTCTAAAAAATTTTCCTGATAATTTTCTGTGCGATGATGTCTGCGTTCTGTTTCTTGAGCTCGTTTTGAGTTAAATCTTCCCACAGATAAACATCTGAAATTTGTCACCACTGAACATCATGTTACTATCATTTGCTATACTCGATGGATGCCACTCTCATACAATCTTCAGTAATATCTGCAAAATAACTCAATAGTAAAGCGTGCATGAATTGCCAAGTAAGGACGCTGAAAAATATTAAATTAGACAATGTGCTGCCCTGGTATGTTTAGTGTTGAGGATCTCTAGCAGAGGTACGCCAGCGGCTGCTTCCTACTGATCTGCTCATCGTATGACTAACACCGCAGGGCAGATACTTTTTTCCCCAGAAGAAAATACCACTACTATCTGAAGTTGATCCCTCGCAGACTTAAGTTGAGTAAGTACGCTCCCCTCCTCTCTCCATCAGCTATTTGCAGGTGCGCGTGCTCAGTGCCCCACATACCCAAGACATACTCCCATACCTCCCACACCCTCAGGTAAACACACCCAGGCACACGCAGCAAGGGGCGACCTTTAAAATGTGATGGTGGTGGTGATGATAGGCGAGTGACTCACGTCATCAATACCATGAAAGTGATTGGAGGTGCAGGAAAGTGATTTCTCCCTCGGGGAAGGTGATAGGAGGGGGCAGAGAGAGAGGGTAGGAAGGGAAGAGGAAAGGGAGGGGACGATACACTTTAATATTGAGTCACTTCTCCTCAGGTGAGCAGGTGAAGTGTGTACCCAGGAGTCTCAAAGAAGACGTGATATAAACAGGTGTATCACTATCCAGAGACTGAAACAAGTGGAAGGCAGTACATGACGGGTGAGACGTACACAAAACACAGCTTCAAAAGTAGGGGCGAGTACATGTGAGGTAAATAGATATATATATATGTATATATACATGTGCAGACAAACTGAGGTATATACGTGTTTAAACTACTGAGAATAAGAACAGGAGAGGACAGTGAAAACTTTCAGGAAGACCTCAGACTATAGATATGATCAAAAAGTGGCTTCTTGAGTTCGATCCCAACAAATGCAAGATCATGTGAACTGGAGATGAGAGCAGACCACACAGAGTACAACACAGGCAGAGAGAAGCTGCAAATATCAGACTGTGAAGAGAACCTGTGTGAATCCTTGTCCCAACGGCCCTATCCCAGACCAGGTCACCTGGTTGCTGGTTTTATCAAACATACTATTGGTGTTGGTAACACACGTCCAACCTAAGTACTACAGCCCCCCATGATCAGGAACTAACTTGACGAATTATCAAGTTTCCTCTTGAAGAGAGTTAAGAGGTTTACTGGCAATTCCTCTTATGCATGGAGTATATTGAAGAGTCTAGGTCACCCTACACTTACTGAGTTCTCTTTTAGCGTACGCATCGCACTCCAGGTTTTCATTTTTCCTTCTATAGCTACGACTGAAATATTGTTGTGATCCTTTAATGTTCCTTCAACATTATTGTTACACCTGAACGTTCTTTCAACATTACTGTTGAAGGAACATGCTAGGAGGATATCTTAAATTACATGGACCCTAACCAATCCCTCGAAAAGATCACCCTCCTGGTAGCTGAAGTATGTTCAAGGTATATTCCTATAAGACAAAAGAAAAGAAGAAGTAAACTGGAGAGAGAGACGCTCCCTCTACAGGAGAAGACAAAGAATCATTGAGCTCCTCAAGAATGCCAGATTATCTGATACACGGAAGAAAGTGCTAACCAGGGAAGTGGAAAATATTGAGCTGAAGTTAAAGGACTAATACAGGATCCAGGAGAGACAAGAGGAGTTAAAAGCGATTAATGAAACTGAAAAAAATTCGAAATATTTTTCATATGCCAAAAAAAGTAAAAAACCACTTCTAGTATAGGGCCCCTGCTCAGACAAGACGGATCCTACACTGACGACAACAAAGAAATGAACGAGATACTGAAATTGCAGTATGACTCAATGTTCAGCGAGCCACAAACCAGTTTAAAGATAGACAATCCAAACAATTTTTTCATGAATGAGCCTCAAAACCCTGCCAATGTAGGCCTGATTTATGACATAACCCTAACTCCACTAGACTTTGAGAAAACCATCGACGACATGCCCATGCACTCAGCCCCAGGCCCAGACTCCTGGAACTCGGTGTTCATAAAAAACTGCAAGAAACCCCTCTCACGGGCCCTAAGTATGCTATGGAGAAGGAGCTTAGACACAGGCGAGATTCCACAGTCACTAAAAGCAACAGATATAGCCCCACTCCATAAAGGTGGCAGCAAAGCAATAGCTAAGAACTATAGACCAATAGCTTTAACGTCCAACATCATAAAAATCTTTGAAAGAGTTCTAAGAAGCAGGATAGCAAACCATCTGGACTCCCAAAAATTGCACAACCCAGGGCAACATGGTTTCAGAGCAGATCGCTCCTGCCTTTCGCAACTGCTTGACCACTATGATATGGTTCTAGATGCACTGGAAAACAAACAGAATGATGATGTAGTATACACAGACTTTGCAAAATCCTTTGACAAGTGCGAGCATGGTGTAATAGCACACAAAATGCGTGCTAAAGGGATAACCGGCAAAGTAGGCAGATGGATCTTCAACTTTCTAACCAATCGCACACAGAGTAGTGGCAGAGTTAAATCAGATGCTGCCATAGTGAAGAGCTCTGTTCTACAAGGCACAGTGCTCGCACCTATCCTGTTCCTTATTCTCATATCAGACACAGACAGAGATGTAAACCACAGCACTGTATCATCTTTTGCAGACGATACTAGAATTTGCATGAGTGTGTCATCCACTGAGGACACGGCAAAGCTCCAAGAAGATATAAACCAAGTTTTCCAAGGGACAACAGAGAACAATATGATGTTCAATGAAGACAAATTCCAACTACTCCGTTATGGAAAACTGGAAGAAATAATAACTAGAACTGAGTATACTACAAACTCGAATCACACAATAGAGCGGAAAAGTAATGTGAAGGACCTGGGTGTGGTAATGTCCGAAGACCTCACCTTCAAGGACCACAACAATGCCACTATCACATCTGCGAGGAAATTGATAGGATGGATAATGAGAACATTCAAGACAAGAGATGCTAAGCCAATGATGATCCTTTTTAAATCACTTATTCTTTCTAGGCTGGAATACTACTTTACATTAACATCCCCATTCAAGGCAGGTGAAATCGCAGATCTAGAGAATGTACAGAGAACCTTTACTGCACGTATAAGTTCTGTCAAGCACCTTAAGTACTGGGAGCGCCTGGAAGCACTTGACTTGTACTCACATTAGCGCAGGCGAGAGAGATATATCATAATCTACACCTAGAAGATTCTGGAGGGACTGGTCCCTAATATGTACACAGCAAGCACTCCATACGAAAGCAAAAGATTTGGCAGGCGATGCAACATAAACCCAGTGAAAAGTAAGGGCGTCACTGTTACACTAAGAGAAAACACAAGAAGTGTCCGGGGCCCAAGACTGTTCAACAGCCTCCCACCAGCAATAAGGGGCATGACGGGAAGACCCCTGGTTGTCTTCAAGAAGGAGCTGGACAGATACCTAAAGACGGTGCCGGATCAGCCGGGCTGTGGTTCGTACGTTGGACTGCGTGCGGCCAGCAGTAACAGCCTCATTGATCAGGCCCTGATCCACCGGGAGGCCTGGTCGTGGACCGGGCCGCGGGGGCGTTGATCCCCGGAATGCCCTCCAGGTAGACCTGAATGTTCCTTCAACATTATTACACTTAAATGTTCTTTCAACAGTATTATGACTGATTTTTTTGAGGTGTTAGTTCCAAATCTGCTGAGCACATCCCTTATTCCGTACGACATGAGGAGGCTGTATAGACAGTGTGAAAGGCCTCGGTTTAACTAGTATGATAAGAGATAACTAAATGTAAAGCGACCAAGACTTCTCAAAACTCTCCCTTCATACATGAAGGGAATTATCAAAAGAGCACAAGATGCCTTCAAGAAGTAACGTGGTAAGTTCTCCAAGCCAGCACCTGATCATCGGGACTGTTGGGCTGTCGTTGTACTCCATGCTGCTAACACTAACGGCCTGATTCACCAAGCTATCAACAAGGAGGCCTAGTCTGGTACCGGGAAATGGGGGAAATTATAGGAGGGTGGGTAGGTACGTAGTGAAGGATCAGATGTTAGGTATACAAACTAGGTAACAGGTCACGGGGAAGCAGAAGCAGATGTCAGGTACATAAACTAGGAAACAGGTCAGGTACACAAAGAGCTGGAACTCACAGATAAGGTTAGCATAATTCCTTACTGTTGATACATGTAGCCTGTGTAAATAACTTCATGGAAGAGGAGTCACAGGCCCAATAATAGAACAGTATCAACATCCGGGACAAAGATTTTTAAAACCTGGCAGCGGGAGGGAAAAGTGAGGGAAAGAAATCAGAGAGCGAGCACAAGGAAAAACAGAAGAAAGGGTTAAGATATGTAGATCTCAAGTATTCTTAATCAGTTATCTTTGAAATGTAAGGCATCTTTAACTTGGGATATCATGTTACAAATGGTATATAATAACGATAAGCTGAAGAGTAAGAGACATGGGCAACACTAGGAAATTTAATGATGAAACGTTTCGCCTGTACTGTAAGCAAAGACGCCTTCGCCTACTCTATTGTAACCAGTGTTTATTATGACCTACATGCACTAGTGGGCCCAACTTGCTGTTGACCTCGTCTCATGCTGCTACACTTGACTCTCCAGTATATAAACTCTGGGCAAGTGTTTCCCAGTTAGGTTAAGACACTTACCGACTTCCACCAGTACTACCTTTGTAATCGACTGATGAAGCATGCTGCATATGCAAAACATTTCCTTAATAAAGTTTCCTAGTGTTGCTTATGTGTCTTACTCTTCAACTTAGGATGAAGACAGATTAAGTAGTTTAATAAAACACTAAAGAACTAACGAGGTAATCATGTGAATCAGATCTTACATTCAAGGAAACAAATATTACTATTAAAATGGAAGGCAAATGACAGGTTGGATAACAAGAAGAGTTTTCATAACCTACAAGATGCATTTTATGGCACTTTTACTATCTAGACTGACATTGTTGCTCAACCATCTTTTAAGAGCGGTGAAACAACAAACCTAAAACATGTACACAGAACTTTCACACTTACAACCTTACCTTTGACATACCCTCGACGGTTATGGAGTTTTCCTGTTCCCGCAGACCAGCCTTGACACAAGGTTAGGTTAGATAAGGTTCGTCAGGAAACAGTTAAAGTATTTCCTGACGCGCAGCTTTTGGTCACTTGACCGAGGCCTTCCGCTAGCTTACTGGTCCACCCCTTCAAAAATTATGGTCATAGTTATAACCATTTGTTTAATTACCCTGACATAAGTGGGTCATCGAAGATGTTGCTGCTGGTTGCCCGCTCACTACATATCCATCACATTATGGTTCCTTTAACACTTGTCAGAGGTACTTGTCTAATCTAGTTTCCTCTTGAAAACTTCTATATTTTTTCCCCGCAGTGTTTCTGATATCTTCTGGCAAGATATTAATATTCTATGACTACAGATATTTACAAAATGTTTCCTTACTGTGCCCACGGCATCCCTCTTTTCACTGGATTTATTTTACATTTTCTCTCAGTCATTGAAAACAACTGATACTGCCACACTTCACTAAGGAAGCAGTCTGGAAGACAACCTAAATGATGTAGTATTTTTATCTATGATATACCTTTCACGAGTTCAGAGACGAGCCCAACCATGGGCCAGCTAGCTCGTCAAATCAACTAAACTGTTGCTGCTGGGGGCACGTTGGCCACATTTCCATCAAAGCTTGGTTGATCTGGCACCTGGTGAAGATACTTGTCCAGTGTCCAGATTTTTGTCCGGTTTCCTGATACCTTCGGTTAAGATGTTGAATAGTCTCGGTCCACGGAGTTGATAGTGTTCCCTTACTGTGCCCACTGCACCTCTGCTCTCACTGGGTTTCTTTTGCACTTCCTCCCTTATCTCGCGCCCCAGTGTGCAGTGTGCAGATTTGGGACAAGGTCCTCAAGTATTTTCCAGGTATATATTATCATGCATATCACTCTTCCGCTCCAATGAACATGTATTTAGACTTTAAGGTGTTCCCAGTTCTTTAAATGCTTTATTATTTGTTTCAATTCTAATATTTCTCCTCTACTGAACGGGTCCGTCAACACTGAGCAATATTTCAAATGAGGGAGCACGAGCTATTTGAAAAGTGTCACCATTTGTATTATTTCCTTTGTTAGATTTTCATTACCCACCCCTTCATCCTTCTGGCTGTCGTGACCATTGTCTTATTATGTTCTTTGAAAGGTCAGCTGATATAATTATTCCCAAGTCTTTAACATGTTCCTTTCGTTCTATTTGCCGACCCTATTGAGTTTTGTATACAGTGTTCCTTTTGAGTTCTTTATTCTTTCCATACCTAAGCAGCTGGAACTTATCACCACTGAACGTCATGTTGTACTCCACTGCCCAATGGAAAAGCCTGCTTATATCTTCCAGTAATTTTTCAGTGTCTTCTACCGATATAATTTCCATGCTTATTTTAGTGTCATGTGCTAATGCTATTAAAAAACTGTGACGGGTGTTTTTATCTATGTCTGCTATGAGGATAAGAAACAGCTAAGGTACCGGGCCTTGGGGAACTGTCCTGGCCAAAGCGTTCGACAAAGGAATAACTGAAAATGTGGGCAGATGAAGATTTAACTCCTTACCAAACAGAACCCAGAAATCAGTACGTAATAGTAAACATGAAGTCGAAAGCTTCCATAGTGAAAAGCCCTGATCCACAAAGCACAGTACTCGCTCCACTTGTGTTTCTCAATCTTATATTCGACAATGACAAGGACATAATTCACAGCACCGTAGCATCCTTTGCTGATGATACCAGAATCTCTATGAGCGTGGCGACCATCGAAGACACAGTGAGTCCTCAGACAACAATATGATGTTTAACGGGGACAAGTTATGGAAGAATGGAGGAAATTAAGACTAACATAGTACTGGACAAGCTTGAATCATTCAGTAGAGCAAAGGTTACATGTTCGAAACTTGGGAGTAACGATGCTGGAAGATCTCACATTCAAGGATCACAACAATGTTGCCAACGCTACAGCAAGGAAAATGATTGGCTAGATAACTAGAAATTTCTGGACAAGAGATGATGAACCAATGATGATATTCATCAACTCACATGTTCTCTCCAGGCTGGAAAACTGCTGTATACAAACGCCTCCTCCCCCCCTCGAGGAAGGTGAGACTGCTGACCTGGAAAATGTACAGAGAGTTCTCACTGATCGTACACAATCAAGCATCTGAACTGCTGTGAACACATTCAAGTCCCTTCGACTGTATTCCTTAGAGCGTAGGCGAGAAATGTAAGGTACCTGGAGCACATAGAATACACCTGGAAACTCCTGGATTGATTGGTCCCAAACCTTAACAGTGAAATCACTCTGTATGACAAGAGACTTGGCAAACGGTGCGTGCTGAGTGCACCGAGAACTCAGTAGTGTCAAGAGACCCCCGACTCTTCAACGTCCTTCTCCATGCATGGGGAGAATTACCAACAAACTTCTGGTGGTCTTCAAGAGGGAATTGGACAAGTTCATCAAATCAGTGCCTGACTAGACTGGCTGTGGTTTGTACGGCCAGTAGTAACAACCTAGTTGATCAAGCTTTGATCCTCCAGGAGGCATGGTCTGGGACTGGGCTGCAGGGGCAGTGACCCCGGAAACGTCCCTCACGTATACTTCAGGTTTGCACATTTGGGACCAGGCCCTCAAGTATGATCCCCTTGGTTACCAAGTATTTCTTCCCTGCTCCAGAACATATTTCCAACCTTGAGTAATTAAAATGTTTTATTGCCTCTGTGAAGGCCGTAAATGGCCTCTGTATCTGTTTCAGCTCTGATACCTCTCCTGCGAACAGTACTCTAAGAATGTGTATCACTATGGGTATTCTTTCCCTTGTTTTGAATCTCATTATCCACTTCGTCGTCATCTTGGACTCAGTTAACATTACTCCACTCAGGTCCTTGATATGTTCCTTTCGTTCTGTTTGATCCTCGTGTGTTTATATGCAGTGCTCCTTTTGAGTTATCCATTCTTTCCCTATTTAAACAGTTGAAATTTGTCACTACTGAACGTCATGTTATTCTCAACCGCAAACTGGAAGATTCTGCTTATAGCGTATTGAAATATTTCCGTGTTTTCTACCGAGATGATTTTCATCCTCCTTTTGGTATCATCCACAAAGTCGAATACCCATTTGCTTACTTTCCTCGTTATAACTATATCCCTCATTTTATGTTGCGATCATTCCATTCTCAGCTTTGCTTTGATGAGCTATGTCCAATGCTCAGAAAAATCCATGTGCTTCGCACTGCATTTTGTCACGACGTTTCAGTTGTGGTAAGGATGATCTTCGCACTGTAATTCTATGTGGTTTTGGGTTGTGCATGCTATGTTGTTCCATGTAATTTGTAATCTGGCACCTTAACATTCTTTCGAAGACTTCGATAGTGCTTGATGTTAGGGCTACTGGTCACTTTTTTTTATAAGACTCTACTGCCGCCTTTATGCAAAGGAGTTATATCTACACTTTTTAAGGCTTTTGGGATTTCTCTTACATCTTGGCTCTTTCTCCAAAATATACAGAGTGCTTGTCCTAACTGTCTTGTCTACGTCTTTATAAACAAGGATTTCCATCAATGAGATCCAGGTGCGGCATGACTAAGCATGGTCTCCAATTTTTTTTTTTTATTTCACAAAATTAGTGTTAAAGTCAGGTATGTGTTTTTCCGTCTGCTGTCGTCTAGTAAACTGCTGAACAATGATACATATTGCTCTTATAGAATTTCACTCGTTTCTTTTTTGTCAGTGTATGAACCTTTTACAATTACTAAAACAATTCTGAAGGTAGTTCTTAAAGTGGTTTTTGCATATGTGAAGAAATATTGGGGAGGTCTGACATTATCCTGGACGGCTCTTTGTGCTTCTTCCATCTGGTATGAAAACTAAGATTTTTGTTCCGTCTTGGTAATCTCTCAGCAAAGATTATCCTTACCTCATTCTAGCATATTCACAAATTTAAGCAGTTCAATAAGCCATTCTCGTCTGTTACATTTTTCTATGCGCTATTTACATATCTGATCTTTTACGTTTTGTCAGATGAATATATTTAATGTACACCTTACATGCTTCTGCATTATAGCTTTGGACAATCCCAACAGTTCAAATGTTTAGGTTTAAAGAACAGTGAAAATTCTCTCTGTTTTCTAGGTCAGCAATCTCGCATGACTTAAATGAGGCCATTGGTATAAAGTAGTATCCGAGCCATAAGAGAACTGGTGACCTGAGGACTGTCACCAATGGCTCAGCATCTCTTATCTTAAAAGTTCTACTTATCCAGTCAGTTATTTTCAAACCAATGACCCCTTGGCGGAGCAACTGTAACATGTCCCCCATGAACATCATTGAAGGTATTTAAGGCTCTGAGGTGTCCCTAGTAACTTACATGTTTTATTGGCCATATATAAAACCCCGACTGAAGGAGGGAAGGGGAGAGACGGCAGTGAGGAGAGGAGAGGAGTAAGACTGGAGAAAGAGAAGAGCGAGAGACCCACACTTCAATTTGCTTAGTTTAATATTCAACACATTTTTGGTAGCAAATTTTCCAAGTAAATTTTGTTCTTTATGAAGAAAATGATTGTGTGAGGGTGGAAGACAATACTAGGTGAATTTACAGAGCAAGCATCGTCAGGGGAACCAACACTGTATTACAAAACGTAAGAATTAAAAACAGGTAACCGCCAGTCACCTACAAAACTTCTTGCAAGAATTATCAAATAAAGTGTACACTTAGAAGATTACATTAAAGCAGATCTTGCCGCCGGAAAACAACACCCTCCTGCAGGCAACACAGCTTCTCCCTCCCTCCCCTACCTCTCTCTCCTTACCTATGGTGTTAAAAGCAAATTATAGATCACATAAAGATAGACTACCGGAATTAAAAGATCTGTGGACAAGGAGCGACAGAAGGAAGCTAAAAACCTAGGCGCCACAGGGATGTCAGGAAGTACTTCTTAGTCTCAAGTTGATGAAAAAGAGTTGAATGAGAACACTGACAAATTCAATACACACCTTCAGGAGAAGGTATAATAATGCCAAAGATTAGTTATAGGAGCTAAGACTAGATACCCCCCAAAACACAAATTGGTGTATTATATAAACGAACGAACGTACGAGTGTGTGTGTGTGTGTGTGTGTGTGTGTGTGTGTGTGTGTGTGTGTGTGTGTGTGTGTGTGTGTGTGTGTGTGTGTATTTGTGCACTCGCCTAATTGTGTTTGCAGGGGTCGATGCATTGCTCCTGGACCCACCTCTTCACTGATCGCTACTAGGTCCTCTCTCTCTCCTTGCTCCGCGAGCTTTATCAAACCTCGTCTTAAAACTATGTATGGCACCTGCCTCCACTTCGTCACTTCCCAGACTATTCCACTTCCAGACAACTCTATGACTTAAGAATACCTCCTAACATCCCTTTGACTCATCTGAGTCTTCAATTTCCAACTGTGACCCCTTGTTTTTGTGTCCCATCTCTGGAACATCCTGTCTTTGTCCACCTTGTCAATTCTTCGCAATATTTTACATGTCATTATCATGTCTCCCCTAACCCTCCTGTTCTCCAGTGTCGTCAGGCCGATTTCCCTCAACCTTTCTTAAGCGTCGAACATATCCCTTAGCTCCAGGACTAGTCTTGTTGCACATCTTTGCACTTTCTCTAATTTCTTGATGTGCCTGACCAGGTGAGTTCCAAACTGGTGTTGCATACTCCTATAAGGGCCTGACATACACGGTGTACAGAGTCTTGAACGATTTCTTACTAAGGTGTCGGAACGCTATTTTCAGGTTTGCAAGGCGCCCATATGCTGCAGCAGTTATCTGGTTGATGTGCGTCTCAGATGTGCTCGATATTATACTCATCCCAAGATTCTTTTCCTTGAGTGAAGTTTGCGGTCTTTGACCACCTACCCTACACAATGTCTACGGTCTTCTCTGTCCTTCCCGATCTCCATGATTGCATTTGGTGGGGTTAAATTCCAGAAGCCAGTTGCTGGACCAGGTTTGCAGCCTGTCCAGGTCTCCCTGTAGTCCTGCCTGATCCTCATCCGATTTAATTCTCATTAACTTCACATCATCTGCAAACAGGGACACTTCCGAGTCTATCCCTTCCATCATGTCATTCACATATACCAAAAGCAGCACTGGTCCTAGGACTGACCCCTGTGGAACCCTGCTCGTCACAGGCGCCCACTCTGACACATCGTCATGTACCAAGACTCGTCGTTGCCTCCCTGTTATGCGTGCCTGATCCTCTAGCTTTGGCACTAATCTCCTGTGAGGAACTGTATCGAAGGCCTTGCAGTCCAAGAAAATGCAATCTACCCACCCCTCTCTTTCATGTCTTACTTCTGTTACCTTATCATAAAATTCCAGTAGGTTTGTGACAGAGGTTTTTCCCTTCCCTGAAACTGTGCTGGCTGTCATTTATAAGCTTGTTTCTATGTGTCCCACCATCTTTGAGGTATCGAGTTCACATAGCTTCTTCACCTCCCCGGTTGTGTGTATTTCATCCAGCACTTGTTGGTGTACCCCCCTATTCTGACTTCCCAGAGTCCTTCTTGTCTCCACTATAAATGCTTCTCTAAATCTTATGTTGAGTTCCTCACTTCTTGGTCATTTCATATGAACTCTACACCTTCCTTCCTCAACCTGATTACCTGGTCCTCGGATCGGACTTGACTTTCGATGCCTTGTCGTTATCGTATCATCGCTGGGCCTCCCTCCTTATCTGTTCATAGTCGTTTCTGGCTCTTCGACTAATCTCTTTTTAGTTTCCTAGGTCCTTTGTTTTCTGTACTTTTTCCATTCTCTATGCATTTAGTTTTTGCTTCCCTACACTTCTGGGTGAACCAAGGGCTCGTTTTAGTCTTTCCATTATTTCTGTTGCCCTTGGGAACAAACCTCTCCTCTGCCTCCTTGCATTTTGTCACGTAGAACATTTCATTTACTGATTTTACTACCAATTCCCTTTCCCGCTGAACCTCTTGCAGGAAGTTTCTCATGCCTGTGTAGTCCCCACTTTTATAGTTTGGCTTTTCCCATCCTATTTGTGCTACCCTCTCCACTTATAACTATTCAAAGCTTATAACCATATGATCACTAGCTCTGAGGGGCCTTTCGTATGGGATGTCCTTGATGTCTGAACTACTCAAAGTGAATACAAGGTACAGCCTTGATGGTTCATCCTCACTTCTCTCTGGTGGTATCCCTAACATGTTGATGCTTGAGGTTTTCCAGTACCACATCCATCATCTTGGCTCTCCATGTTTAGGGACCCCACATGGCTCCAAGTTTTCCCAATCTCCTTATGATAGAAATCACCCATAACTAGCAACTTTGTTCTATCTGTGTGAGTACTTCTGGCCACTTCAGCTAGTGTGTCCACCATTGCTCTGTTGCACTCTTCACATTCTTCTCCTGGCCTCCTGCAGTTCTGTGGCGGGTTGTACATCACTGCTGTTACCACCTTAGGGTCCCCAGACTGAACTGTTCCTCAAATCCCCACAGGTTTT
Source organism: Cherax quadricarinatus (assembly GCF_038502225.1). Lineage (NCBI taxonomy): Eukaryota > Metazoa > Arthropoda > Malacostraca > Decapoda > Parastacidae > Cherax > Cherax quadricarinatus. The sequence continues at coordinate 54,040,346 of NC_091294.1, read as the reverse complement.
TAATAAGCAGTGCAACTTCTCCCCCTCTATCTTTCCTTGGGATCTGATATCTGGGTGGAAAGACTGCATCTCTTATCCCAATAAGTTTTGTTTCTGCGACTGCTATGATGTCTGGGGACATCTTGATTCTTTCATGCCACTCCTCACATTTATTCCGTCCACGTTTGTATACGAAACCTTCAACTTTTCTAAAACTGTGGTTGGGGGGGTGGGGGTTATGCTGAGGTTGGGGAAGCGGGAGACCTGGCAAAGAACTGTGGGGGGGGGGGGGGGTTGCTGTGAAGGCGGAGTTTGTGATGAGGGGTTGGGTACAGTGTGTGGGTTTTGGGTTAGACTGGTTTCATTAGGGTTTTTGGGGTTGAGGGCCTTCTGAAAATGGTTCTGACGGAGGTTGTATTTGCTCTTCATCCAATCTCCATCTTTGCCTCTCTTTCCTCCTTCCATCTTTGTACTCTCCTTTCAGTTTCTGCTTTCTTATGTTGTCATGGTTGAGGTACACCCTCTGGTATGCTGGTATGTCCCTTAGTTGTGCTTTCTTCTGCAGGATCCTGTTTTGAGCCGATTCTGCCTTGAAAATCACCTTGACTGGCCGGTTTCTTTGAAAATCACCTTGACTGGCTGGTTTCTTCCTCTTGCAAACCCCATTCTCAGAAAATTTGTCAGCTGGGTCATGTCTTCTATTTCTTTCATGCTTTCACTTTTTTCTCCCCAGTCTTCTTGCTTCAATTTCCTGGAGCCCATAAACAAAGACTGACCTCTCCCTTTCATTCTCCCACTGCAGTTCCCTTTGTATCTCGACTGAACTTAGTTGCCTCTATCACTGCTTTCCTTTCTTCAATATCTTCTCTATCTGTTGTTCCTCTGCCCAGTGGTCTGTCTTTTTCCCCTCTCAGCTATTCCTGGGCACCGCTGTGGTCAGTTAGGGACTGGGTCTAGCTTAGCTCTTTCATTTTCTTCACTCCCCTCATTTGTTTCTGGTGTACTCATCTTTTCCCGGGCTCAACAGTGGTCTGATAGGGCCTCTGTGTACAGTTTAACTCCTTTGTTCCCCACAGTCCCCTCATTTGTGACTGATGTAGCAGTTCCTGATTTCTTGCCTGTACTGCTCTTTGGTTTAGACTTTCAGATTTTTCAATTCCTCTTCTAAGCTCTGTATCTTAGCCTCTGCTGCTGTGGCTTATAGCTCCCATTTCCTGCTCTCTGCAGCTATCCTCTCCTCCATTTTCTTGCTAAACTTTTCTAGCTTCCTTCTCCACTCTTGTTCCCTTTTCATAAGCTCTGCTACCCAATCTTCCCAGATTCATTCTCCAGTCCCCTGGTTTTCCATCCTATTGTAGACAGTAAGCCTGCATGCCTAGTTCCCAAAGTTTCTGCCAGAGGTCAAACCTCGAGGTAGGCATACCCAGACCTGCCTTGCTTTCACTTGGCACCCACTCATCCCGGTGTCAACAGTAACTCCTCTCTCCCTCGCAGTGAGGCCCAGCAGGATGGGCCCCAGAGCACTTCAACACATTGCCTGTGTACAAGTACCAATAAAGCAAAATCATACCTCCAAAGAGCTTTCTCATTCACCACTATCAGAATAATAACCATCTTACCGTTTATAAATGGTGGCAAGCATTGTTCGCAGCAGTGTTGCCTGGAGAGGAAGGAAGCATGAAGATGTTGACCAGTTCATCACCTCGTACAAGCAGCATCCGTCTTTCAACCAGTTATCCTGATGTCATGTCTGCCCGTCTCAGCATCCAGACACAGGTACAAGTAGGATCCATGCCAAAATTTGGCACATTTCTTCAAGAAATCTTACTGGCATTCCCAGCCAGCATAGTATCCTATGCTGTTTTCAAGTATGTTTCTGCTGTTGTTCAGCTCAGCATGGATATTTCAACAAATCAGAGGTTTGTTGTATGGTGCTCTGCATCCAGTGTGGTTGAATCTCCACACGTTTGTGGGTAGGGAGGAGGAAGCGGTGGAGTCCTCCCCTCACCATACTCCACTATACACTACCACTGTATACTCGCCAAACCGTCAGAGTACAATTACCAGTAGACCCAGTCTAGGGATGATCAGTCTAACCTCTGCTCTGACTCTTACTCTGATCGAGAGGATGACATCAAGCCACAGTAGCCCTGTTGACAGGCGACTGTCTGACTCGTGCCACGGCTTCAGCGAGCACCCTACACAAACTATGTCATTCTGACTATCCCACTGACACCAGTTATGGTGTAAGTTTCTACGGCTCCCAGATAATGCACCCAACCACTAAGCTGTGTTGCGTTCCCAGCAGTGACTGCCCAGCGACAGTACCAGTCAAGAGATGTCCTGAGTCGCTTGCCAGAAGAAGTCCTGCCCAGTTGCCTAGTACTGACAATGGCTCCCTCAAGGGCACCAGCAGGTTGTGTCCCAGGCTGAGTGATTCCTGCAGCGACTACTCCACGATGATTGTGTGACCTTTCCAGACCATACCTGTTACACCATAGCTCATCGGCAGCAATGTCTCCAGATGTGTTTTGACGTGTTGCAATATCTGTCCAGATGCAGGAACGCGTGCAGTGACGCCCGCCGAGGCTCACTGCCTCGGAAAATTTTTTTTTGCCCATGTCCAAATGTATACATATTTTTTTTGTTTTGTTTTCTATGCCCTGTTCCTGTGAGAAAGAAACTGAATTTTTCTTCAGTCACTTAACACGGTCAAGGACGACCATACATAACGCAGCGGAGCGAAATGTAGACAGTAAGCCTACATACCTAATTCCAAAATTTTCCACCAGAGGTCAGACCTCAAGGTAGGCATACCCAGACCTACCTCGCTCTCACTCTCGCAGCTGACGTCAGACAACAAGCCTTACTCTCTCTCGCTGGCATGGTGCTTTGGGTCTGAGCTGCTATTACGCCCCCTGAATGGGGCAATATTTATAAATAATGTACATATATGTAATGTAATTGTGATGTATATTACCTTTTCATACAATTTTATATTGCTTATATTTTCAATATTAGCTAAATTGAAAATACCTTGCTTTATATTCATGATTTGCCGGTACTTCCGGCCCGGGTCTTCTCCAGATGGCGACCCGGCGGTGGCCCCCGGGTTGGGGGTGTTGCTTTATATTAGACTTAGCTTACGTCATTAGGTAGGATGTAACATTTACACTCTTTGTGTTCACTGTTCGAGTGTTGAGTGGCTGTCCGCACTGGCAAACTACCTTGCTATCACTCGCTTGTTTAGCTGCCAGCTCAGTCCTGGAGTAGCTGGGTAGCACTACGAGAGAATCACGA
>NC_091294.1:54004567-54032067 GCF_038502225.1 Cherax quadricarinatus | reverse complement strand
GGGGAGAGCTAAACTCGTATGATTATACAGCGTATGTTGGGGGGGGGGGTGGAAGGTATTCAGGCTCAATTCAGGGAACCGAATCACAGATCCAATTCCTTAGATCAAGAGCCCCTCACCAGCGTCAAGGAACCTCCCTTGAGGGGACTGTCTCATGCAGATCCTGGTATCGTCTGCAAAGGATGACATGGTGCTGTGGATTACATCTGTCTGTGTCTGATATAAGGATGAGGAACAGGATGGGGGCGAGTACTGTACCTTGTGGAACAGAGCTTTTCACTACGGCAGCTTCCGATTTAACTCTGTTTATCACGAATCTGTATTCGATTGGTTAGCAAGTTGAAGATCCATCTCCCCACTTTGCCAGTTATTCCTTTAGCACGTATTTTGTGCGCTATTATGCCATGATCACACTTGTCAAAGGCTTTTGTAAAGCTATTGGTCTACAGTTTTTAGCTAATGCTTTGCTGCCACCTTCATGGAGTTGGACTATATCAGTTGTTTTCAGTGACTGGAATGTCGCCTATGTCTAAGCTCCTTCTCCAGAGTATACTTAAGGCACGCGAGAGGGGAATGTGTGTGTGTGGATCTATACGAGTGTGGGTTTATTGTGTAAAAAGTAGTGAGTGGGAGTGTGTATAAGCGGTTAGTGTGTTACACGTAGTCTGCTGTACTTCTCTGTCTTGACCTGGCCCAGCAACCCCCTACTAACTTGTGCCTTCTAAGCTTATTATTCTTCCTAGAGGCTCTAGTATGCCCGCCCTGGTTCAGTTAAATTACCAATTACTATTCGTTGAGTACTTACTAGCCTAATGTTTTTCATACAAGGAGAGTGACCGTTCGGAAAACAGTTGGCGGTACATGGAAACCCACACCTGTCTCCCCAAAACCACCGTAGGTCAATATACTTGTGATGCTCCTTGTAATGTCCAATACACAAATAACCCGCACACAGGAGAGAGAGAGAGAGAGAGAGGAGCTCACGACGACGTTTCGGTCCGACTTGGACCATTTACATTTATTTGCCTATGGTTCCAGTCACGTTACTGCACAAGTTTGTTATTTGTAGTGTCCAACTTGTTATAATGTCCTGGCGTACCTCCACCTTCGTTTCTTCTCTATAAATATATACTTAGTGTGCTTATTTCACTGGTCACACACTGATTTCACTATCTTTCTTGTGTAACACGTGACAACATCACCTATACCGCACTAGGCCTCTCGTCTCTGACTTACGCCGCCAATATCGTTTTCAAATTCACTTATAAAATTGTGGCTCTCCCCACACTTATCTGACAGAGGGCAACTTGTATATCACTTCAGGGATTGTTCACTGACCCCTGACACACTTAATGACCCCTGTAGTAACCTTGGTAGCCCACAAAACGCTTAAATTCACAGGGCATTAAGGTTGCAACTCGCGCGCGCGCGGTCCCTACTGTATGTGAACGCACGCGCGCGCATGCGTGCCTGTGTTCGTGTGTGTATTCGTGCGTGTGTGTTCGTGCGTGTGTGTTCGTGCGCGTGTGTTCGTGCGTGTGTTCGTGCGTGTGTTCGTGCGTGTGTTCGTGCGTGCGTGCGTGAGTGTTCGTGCGTGCGTGTTCGTGCGTGCGTGAGTGTTCGTGCGTGCGTGCGTGTTCGTGCGTGCGTGCGTGTTCGTGCGTGCGTGTGTGTGTGTGTTAAACATGGAGTGTGGTTATCATAGAGTTTCTACGCTGACTGACCGGAGGTAACAACACTCATAATTTATGACGAGGTTGTACCTGAATGCAACACAACACACACAAGAGTTCCGTTAATCCAATATACTGAGAAAGACTCATTACATTACTCGTCGCATCATTGCACAGCAGTGATGGGACTATACCAAAAATTTTTATCGATGCACAAATTTCAGCCTATACCGATACCTTTCATATATATATATATATATATATATATATATATATATATATATATATATATATATATATATATATATATATATATATATATATGCAATAAGATCACAGTAAACAGGTAATTTTAAAATATGCAAAACAACCACTGTGAAAGAGTAGTGAAATTCCAAGCGATTTCGTGACTACTCACATTGTCAAGGAATTATGAAAGTAATACATCAAAGGAAGGCAATTAAAGGGTTTAGACCACACCTCACAGTCAACTCCCACAAACACCTGACACGGGACAATACCGGACTCATAAGAGAAGAGGAACACTGCGGTAGGTCCGCTGGTCCAACTAGACAGGTCCTCACGACAACCCACTAACAAATTATTCTACCCAAGAAATGAGGTTTATTATTTGTCCAATGTATTATTAAACTCTAACCAAATTTTATTAATTATAAATGAATCTAATTTATACAAACCTAAGGAAATATTCATATTATTTTCAAAACTGCTTTTTATGAAACAAGATTCAATTATATTTCTGTCAACCATGGACTTGCTTGATACAACTTAAGAACATAAGAAAGGAGGAACACTGCAGCAGGCCCATACTAGGCAGGTCCTTTACAATTCATCCCACTAACAAACATTTGACCAACCCAAGAAATAAGCTCTGATGTGCAAGTCCCATTCAAATCCAACCCCTCCCACTCATGTACTTATCCAACCTAACTTTGAAACTACCCAAAGTCCTAGCCTCAATAACCCAACTAGGTAGACTGTTCCACTCATCAACTACCCTATTTCCAAACCAATACTTTCCTATATCCTTTCTAAATCTAAACTTATCTAATTTAAATCCATTACTGCGGGTTCTCTCTTGGAGAGACATCCTCAAGACCTTATTAATATCCCCTTTATTAATACCTATCTTCCACTTATACACTTCGATCAGGTCTCCCCTCATTCTTCGTCTAACAAGTGAATGTAACTTAAGAGTCTTCAATCTTTCTTCATAAGGAAGATTTCTAATGCTATGTATTAATTTAGTCTTCCTACGCTGAATGTTTTCTAACGAATTTATGTCCATTCTGTAATATGGAGACCAGAACTGAGCTGCATAATCTAGGTGAGGCCTTACTAATGATGTATAAAGCTGCAGTATGACCTCTGGACTTCTGTTGCTTACACTTCTTGATATAAATCCCAGTAATCTATTTGCCTTATTACGTACGCTGAGGCATTGCTGTCTTGGTTTAAGGTTGCTGCTTACCATAACCCCCAAGTCCTTTTTGCAATCTGTATGGCTAAGTTCTACATTATTTAACTTATAAGTGCTATGGTTATGGACACTCCCGAGCTTCAGAACCTTGCATTTATCTACATTGAACTGCATCTGCCACTTTTCTGACCAAGAGTAGAGTTTGTCTAAATCCTCCTGAAGTTCCCTAACATCTACGTTTGAATCAATTATCCTACCTATCTTCGTGTCATCGGCGAATTTGCTCATATCACTAGTAATTCCTTCATCAAGATCATTGATATATATTACAAACAACAACGGGCCCAAGACTGATCCCTGTGGAACGCCACTTGTTACTGATCCCCACTCGGATTTAACCCCATTTATGGACACTCTTTGCTTCCTGTCTGTGAGCCATGATTCGATCCACGAGAGCACTCTTCCCCCAATGCCATGAGTTGCTACTTTCTTCAACAGTCTTTGGTGCGGAACTCTATCAAATGCCTTACTAAAATCTAAGTAAATAATATCAATTTCTTTATCGTGGTCAACAGCCTCAAAAGCTTTAATGAAGAAAGTTAATAAATTAGTTAGACAAGACCGGCCTCTTGTGAATCCATGCTGAGTATCATTAATCAAGCTACGCTTATCGAGATGGCTTCTTATAATCTGAGCTATAATTGACTCTAGTAATTTGCCAACAATTGAGGTCAGGCTTATTGGGCGGTAATTTGACGGTAACGACTTGTCCACTGTTTTAAAAATAGGAATTACATTAGCCATCTTCCACATATCAGACACTACACTTGTTTGAAGAGATAAATTAAAAATATTAGTTAATGGTTCACAGACTTCCATTTTGCATTCCTTTAGAACCCTTGAAAAAACCTCATCAGGACCCGGTGACTTATTTTGCTTCAGTCGGTCTATCTGCTTCACAACCATTTCACTAGTGACTGTGATGTTATATAATTTATCTTCTTCTGATCCACTATACAAATTAATTACCGGAATATTATTAGTGTCTTCCTGTGTAAAAACCGAGAGAAAATAATTATTTAAAATCGAGCACATTTCATTCTCTTTGTCAGTAAGATGCCCATAATGAACATTAAAATGGTATAAAATACCGACAGATTGTTAGGTAAGACACATATGCAACAGTTAGGTATCTTTATTTCGAAACGTTTCGCCTACACAGTAGGCTTCTTCAGTCGAGTACAGAAAAGTTGATAGAAGCAGAAGATACTTGAAGACGATGTAATCAGTCCATCACCCTTAAAGTTTTGAGGTGGTCAGTCCCTCAGTCTGGAGAAGAGCATTGTTCCGTTGTCTATATTGTTTCAGACAACGGAACAATGCTCTTCTCCAGACTGAGGGACTGACCACCTGTTGCAACCCCTGAATGGGTTACAATGATTATTATGTATATATATAATGTATATTACCTTTTCATTTAATTTTATATTGCTTATATTTGCGATAATAGCTAAATCGCAAATATATTGCCTTATATTGTTATTTGACGTAGCTTATGTTGTTAGGATGTTACATATTACATATTGTTAGGATGTATATAAAATGTGCCCAGTTAGTCTTGATTGTCAAACTACTGTAATTATCGCTTGTCGCTCGTTATACTGCCGGCTTCTGAGCTGCGCTGTCCACGGGGCTATCACGTGATCGAGGGGGGGTGTCCTCACCTCTCGTGAAGTTTTCAGTCTGCTCGAGACTCGCTTGCTGGTTGGACAGATTGTCTGTCTCATTATACTTGTTAGTTCTGTAGAACTCTGTTCTCAGAACATTGTATAGACTTAGTGATTTTCGACGTTGTACTGAGGTTGTCTCTCTCTTAGACACTCTGAACATCTCAGGTCCCGAGCTATAGCTTCTGACCTAATTTTGTACTGGTTCCTGTGTATTGTCACAGTCACAGTTTTTCCTATGCTGAACATAGATTCAGTATTATGGGAGTTTTGTAACTTTTGTGGAGGATCTGCTGATGGTCCCTACTTAGTGTCGTTATATTATCTCCTTGTTCCTGATTCTGTGTCGCAGTCGCTTGATATTGCATTGCTATTGGGCTTAGCATTCTTTGTTGTTCAAGCAGACTGTTCGGGTTGCCAGTCGGTCAAGAAGTTAGTTTATTTGAGGACTTTGTCAGTCACTTGTTTAAGTCTTATTCGAGTCTTGAGACATAGCTAACTACTTAAGAGCACTTACACGCATACACACTTGTACATATTTGTAATATCTTATTAAATGTTAATGTACCAGACGGTACTTAAGAATTATAAATGTGATATGTGCTTTCAGCACAATAATATTGAACTCGAGAGATTGATTTTATTTTGATTGCTGTGATTTAATTTACTTTGATAATATACCTCTAGACAACTTATAGACTTAATAAATTTATTAAATTTTAATTTCTCTAGTTAGTAGCCTGCCAGTTGTAATCCTAAAGCGCTATTGAACAATACTGAATTCTAATGGATAATTGGTCAAGGATACTGACTACTTGTTACGAAAACCCAGTAACAGGCTGGATGCTAGAAGGGCAGTCCTTTCTAGTATTCACTGGAGATCTCTAAGCTTTTAGAATCGCGTTTTTTGTAACACCACCTCAAAACTTTAAGGGTGATGGACTGATTACATCGTCTTCAAGTATCTTCTGCTTCTATCAACTTTTCTGTACTCGACTGAAGAAGCCTACTGTGTAGGCGAAACGTTTCGAAATAAAGATACCTAACTGTTGCATATGTGTCTTACCTAACAACAAGATGCCCATAGTTATTTTTAAGGGGACCTATCTTATCTCTGACTTTTGTTCTATAGACCTGGAAAAACTTTTTGGGTTAGTTTTAGAATTCCTAGCAACTTTAATTTCATAGTCCCTTTTAGCTTTTCTTATCCCCTTTTTAATGTCCCTCTTAATGTCAATATACTGATTCATAAGATGACCCTCGCCTCTTTTGATACGCCTATAAATTCCTTTCTTATGCCCTAGTAGATATTTCAGCCTATTATTCATCCATTTTGGGTCATTTCTATTTGATCTAATTTCCTTGTAAGGGATAAACGTTCTTTGAGCAGCATGTATTGTGCTCAGAAAACTGTCATATTGATAGCTCTCTTCGTTACCCCAGTCAACAGATGATAAGTGTTCTCTAAGCCCATCGTAATCTGCTAAGCGAAAATCTGGGACTGTTACTGAGTTATCCCTAATATCATACTTCCATTCAATTCTAAATGTAATTGATTTGTGGTCGCTAGCACCCAGTTCCTCTGAAACTTCTAAATTATTAACAAGGGATTCATTGTTTGCCAGAACTAAGTCAAGCAGGTTATTTCCCCTTGTAGGTTCTGTCACAAACTGCTTCAAAAAACAATTCTGAACTACTTCTAAGAAGTCGTATGATTCTAAATTCCCAGTCAAGAAATTCCAATCAATATGACTAAAGTTAAAGTCTCCTAGAATTACTACATTATCGTGCCTTGTGGCCCTAACAATTTCCTCCCCTAGTAGTCTACCCTGGTCCCTATCTAAATTTGGGGGACGGTATATAACACCTAAAATTAATTTTTCATGCCCCTCTGAAAATTCTATCCAAACAGACTCTGTATGTGTTACTTCAGACTTAATACCCGTTTTTATGCAACAGTTCAAACGATCTCGGACATACAATGCCACCCCACCCCCCTTCCCGATACTTCTATCTACTTGGAACAATTTAAAACCCTGAATGTGACATTCTGCAGGCATGTCCCGACTTTTTGAATTAAACCACGTCTCAGTAATGGCAAATATATCTATGTTACCTGCACTAGCAACTAGTCTCAACTCGTCCATCTTATTACTAGCACTGCGACTATTTGTGTAATAAATATTTAAAGACCCTCCTCTCTCTTTACCCTTCCTGCTATTCCACTAAACCTATTACTGTCCTTGTCAATTAGTGCCACTGGCTTTCCAATATCCACCTCATTTTGCCTATTACTAGTTCTCCTAGTACTCATATTACTACCCTGCGAATTCACATTTTCCCGCCAAAACCCATACCACTAACTATTCCTAGTTTAAAGACCTAACAGCTCCCTCCACTGCGTTGGCCAGTGCTCGCACCCCACACCTAGATAAGTGAACCCCATCCCTGGCATACGTGTCATTTCTGCCATAGAAGAGGTCCCAGTTGTCAATGAATGTTACCGCATTTTTCTTACAGTATTTGTCCAGCCAGCAATTGACACCAATTGCTCTAGACACCCATTCATTTCCAACTCCTCTCCTTGGCAAAATGCCACATATGACAGGTTTCCCACCCTTCCTCCTAATTATCTCTATTGCTGACCTATACCTGCTAATCAGGTCCTCACTCCTACGTCTGCCAACATCGTTGCCTCCAGCACTGAGACAGATAATAGGATTGCTCCCATTACCTATCATGATGTCATCCAGACGGCTAACAATATCCGACAGGTTGTTAGGTAAGACACATATGCAACAGTTAGGTATCTTTATTTCGAAACGTTTCGCCTACACGGTAGGCTTCTTCAGTCGAGTACAGAAAAGTTGTTCCATACTATGGAACAATGCTCTTCTCCAGACTGAGGGACTGACCACCTCAAAACTTTAAGGGTGATGGACTGATTACATCGTCTTCAAGGTTCTTCTGCTTCTATCAACTTTTCTGTACTCGACTGAAGAAGCCTACTGTGTAGGCGAAACGTTTCGAAATAAAGATACCTAACTGTTGCATATGTGTCTTACCTAACAACCTGTCGGTATTTTATACCATTTTAATGTTCAATCTGTCAGACACTGCAACACAAGGGTATCTTGGTACAGACATGCAATCAACTTCGACAACCTCCACTAGTGAGAACGGCTGGATTTGAGAGGGACCTGACCTCCCAACATCTGAGTTCTTACCTCTTCTAGTGACCTACGTCTCACCTCTTGGCGCTATATAAGGCTCCATCCTGTCACTTCTTCTCCATATTGTTTCATACTATGGAACAATGCTCTTCTCCAGACTGAGGGACTGACCACCTCAAAACTTTAAGGGTGATGGACTGATTACATCGTCTTCAAGTATCTTCTGCTTCTATCAACTTTTCTGTACTCGACTGAAGAAGCCTACTGTGTAGGCGAAACGTTTCGAAATAAAGATACCTAACTGTTGCATATGTGTCTTCCCTAACAACCTGTCGGTATTTTATACCATTTTATTGTTCACATCACTGATGTAACATTGTGAGAGTACTGTGTCATGTACATCACTGATGTAACATTGTGAGAGTACTGTGCCATGTACATCACTGATGTAACATTGTGGGAGTACTGTGTCATGTACATCACTGATGTAACATTGTGGGAGTACTGTGTCATGTACATCACTGATGTAACATTGTGAGAGTACTGTGTCATGTACATCACTGATGTAACATTGTGAGAGTACTGTGCCATGTACATCACTGATGTAACATTGTGGGAGTACTGTGTCATGTACATCACTGATGTAACATTGTGAGAGTACTGTGTCATGTACATCACTGATGTAACATTGTGAGAGTACTGTGTCATGTACATCACTGATGTAACATTGTGAGAGTACTGTGTCATGTACATCACTGATGTAACATTGTGAGAGTACTGTGTCATGTACATCACTGATGTAACATTGTGAGAGTACTGTGTCGTGTACATCACTGATGTAACACTGAGAGTACTGTGTCATGCACATCACTGGTGTAACATTGTGAGAGTACTGTGTCATGTACATCACTTGTGTAACATTGTGAAAGTACTGTCATGTACATCACTGGTTTAAAATTGTGAAAGTACTGTGTCACGTACATCACTGGTGTAACATTGTGAGAGTACTGTCATATACATCACTGATGTAACATTGTGAGAGTACTGTGTCATGTACATCACTGGTGTAACATTGTGAGAGTACTGTGTCATGTACATGAATGATGTAACATTGTGAGAGTACTGTGTCATGTACATCACTTGTGTAACATTGTGAGGGTACTGTCATGTACATCACTGATGTACCATTGTGAGAGTACTGTGTCATGTACATCACTGGTGTAACATTGTAAGAGTACTGAGTCATGTACATCACTGATGTAACTTTGTGGGAGTACTGTGTCATGTGCATCACTGATGTGACATTGTGAGAGTACTGTGTCATGTACATCACTGAAGTAACATTGTGAGAGTACTGTGTCCTGTACATCACTGATGTAACTTTGTGAGAGTACTGTGTCATGTGAATCACTGATGTAACATTGTGAGAGTACTGTGTCATGTACATCACTGATGTGACACTGAGGGTACTGTCACGTACATCACTGGTGTGGCATTGTGAGAGTACTGTGTCATGTACATCACTGGTGTAACATTGTGAGAGTACTTTGTCATGTACATCACTGATGTAACATTGTGAGAGTACTGTGTCATGTACATCACTGATGTAACATTGTGAGAGTACTGTGTCATGTTGGTTTAGAAAGACACGTAAGCAAACACTATGACATATTTATTAGAAAACGTTTCGGTCCTGGGACCTTGATCACTTCTAACATACAGAGGTAGAAAGGCATTATATATATAGGCGGAGAGTGAGGTGTGACGCACGTGACCTGAGGAATGTCATAAGAACATAAGAATGGAGGAACACTGTGGAAGGCCTACTGGCCCATGCGAGGCAGGTCCTTATTAAAACAACCTCTGCCTATGATTAGGACGGGTAGACGATGAAATCATGTGACTCCTGTGTTGTTGGGTTGGTGGTGCTTAAGTATCATGTATGCCAATGCTTTTGAAATTTTGTAGTTTCCAGTGTTGCGTTCTATAGTGTCGGTGACGGCGATTAGTAAGGCTTCTAGGCACCGTCGGCGTCTGAGGTCTGGTTCGGTGAGAACGAGTTGTGCCTCATTCCAGTTCATCAAATGTCTCGTGGAGTCTCTGTGGAGGACACAGGCGTACCTTACATCGTCTCTGCTAGAGGCATTTCGATGCTCATTCAAGCGGACTGCAAGATCTCTGCCTGTCTCGCCTACATATTTCTTGGGACAGAACCCACAGGGGATAGTGTAGACGCCTGCTGTAGAAGTTAGAGGTGTGGGGCTGCGTTTCGTGGTGAGGTCTTTGATAGATGATGTGTTTATGGTGGAAACGTTGATGTTACTCATAGCAAGTGCCCGGCGAGTATTCGTGGCAACATCACCACATGGGAGTACTATGAACTGCTTAGGGGGCTGTTCCATGGGCGGTTTGTTGAGAATAGCTTGTGCCTTAAGTCTGCAATCTCGGATGAAGAAAGATGGGAACTGAAGACGTGTAAAGGCTTGTGTTATGTAAGTGCATTCTTCTTCTAGAAAACAATGGCTGGAGATATAATGCCTTTCTACCTCTGTATGTTAGAAGTGATCAAGGTCCCAGGACCGAAACGTTTTCTAATAAATATGTCATAATGTTTGCTTACGTGTCTTTCTAAACCAACTTGTCGGTATTTATTACCAAGGTTTATACCACTGTGTCATGTACATCACTGATGTAACATTGTGAGAGTACTGTGTCATGTATATCACTGATGTAACATTGTGAGAGTACTGTGTCATGTACATCACTGATGAAACATTGTGAGAGTACTGTGTCATGTACATCACTGGTGTAACATTGTGAGAGTACTGTGTCATGTACATCACTGATGTAACATTGTGAGAGTACTGTGTCATGTACATCACTGGTGTAACATTGTGAGAGTACTGTGTCATGTACATCACTGATGTAACATTGTGAGAGTAGTGTGTCATGTACATCACTGATGTAACATTGTGAGAGTACTGTGTCATGTACATCACTGATGTGACATTGTGAGAGTACTGTGTCATGTACATCACTGATGTGACACTGTGAGAGTACTGTCATGTACATCACTGGTGTACTGGGTGTGCAAACGTATCGATACCAACAATTTTCATGTTATCAGTGAAAAAAGTACTAGTACCGATACCAGCCGACACTTTTCAAATATTATTACACATGTGCTACAAATAGTAAATTTAAAACTCCAGCTCAACATACCAGCTTCAAAAATTCATTTACTATAAAGAGACAAGTGTGTCATGTTGTCAAAGAAATCGTAGGGAGAGGATACAACAGTCTGCCAAGCTTTCTATCTATATTTCAACTGGTTGTTCATGACTGTATTCTGCAACAAAAGTAATAAAAGACATCAGTGTCAGTGAGCTGTAGGCACATAGTGAGCCACTACAGTATCCTGCAGCAAACTAGGGTGGAAACTAGATGGAAAGTTTTAAGTAATAGTAGCTCTAGTTCTACTGGATCGCTTTGAAGCTGCCGTATCTGATGAACCCTAAGTGGAATAATTCACGAAAAAAACATATCACGGGCGGGGCTTGAACCCGATGTTAGAGAATCGTAAAACTCCAGACCGATGTGTTAGCCAATGGGTCAGGTGGCTACAATAAGTTTCATCCCACTAGATATATTTATACACCATAGGACAGCTTTGAGGGGACCTGAGCTAGAGTTCATCACGGCCACGCTGGCGGGAGATTCGTCTGTAAAAACTTGCATTTGTGGTCATAGTGGTGCCTATGGTAACCTCCCTATGGTGTATAAATATATCTAGTCGGATGAATCTTATTGTAGCCAGCTGGCCCAGTGGCTATCGCGTTGGTCTGGAGTTTTATGACTTACTAACCGCGGGTTCAAACTCCGCCAGTGGTATGGTTTGTTTGTAATCGTGTCATTATGATTTTGTAATTCACGAAATCCCACCTCGGAATGACAGACTTCAATATATATGTATTTAGAGGTTGCCCAGCCTGTGTGATGGAATATGACTGGGAAACACAGCTAGCTTTTTAACATGGCAGCACACTGCTGATTCATCATATTTTGCTAAATTACAAAAAAAAAAGAAAAAAAAATCACCACTACTACCATCATTTTTATAAAACCTAGGAAACTCATTTCACAATAAGGTCTCATAATGAAGTTCTAGAAAGTGAAATGATCATCAACGAGTGAGAAAAAAAAGTGTGCAAAACGGCTATTTAACAGATATATGACAAAGACAAAAGTGTATTCGCAAGGACTGCAGAAACAGGAAAACATTTCTTCTGTAAGAGACTTTCTCATATAGCCTCTGAAGTAGCAAATACATTACATGAAGCCCATGACCCCCGACACAGAAAACAGGAAGCATGAATACGTACAAAAAACATGAAGATTGAAAGAGGTTTTGTAAACAAGAGTAATACATAGAGTGACACTCAGGAGTTAAACACAAACTCCAGATATGAGTGCTGTTACGACAGAGATAATCAATTTTGAAAAAAAAAAAAAAACATTTGAGAAGGTTATATCAATCAACCATAGTGGTAAAGCTACACACTCCTGTAACAATGTAAGACAGACACAGTGACAGTGTCAAAGTAATGCTACACAATTATTTAATATATAAACAGATAACAAAAATATTGCCGGAAGAGGAGTATAAGTTTTAAGAGGAAACTGAATCACCGCTTTCTTTCTGGAGCCAAATTAACTAAGCTATGATTGCTATGTTGGCAATCAGGGGCCAACAGCATCAGCCTAGTTGAACAGGTTATTGTGAGAAAAGCCTGGCCTCATACCCGGCTGTTAGCGTAAGAGGGCTATCAGTCACAGATACATTCCAAATATATTTCCAGAGATTTGAGATTTATCTGCAACCGGTTCAAGTACAAATCGAAAAACTATTTAATCAATCAGTCGGCAATACAGACTCCCATAAATCACAGTCAACGGAAAATTTAAATGCGCAGATTCTTTGCTTAGGATGTTTGAATATTATGCCGAAGAAAACTAATGGAACATGAGGTTCTAATCACCTCAAAATGCCGTGTTCGTAATTAAAGGAAAATGTTGTTCTACCTACCATGAACATTTTCAGCTTAAAATGTGTGTACATGGATAATAAGAAACAATGTTATAAACTGCCCAACGGACCACTTGAGAAAACTAGGCAGAAAAAGCAACTGCAATACCTTTGATACATCTTTGAAGAGTTTCCAGAGTTTCACTACACTCGAAGCCCGGCCATGGACCAGGCTTGTCTGGTGATTGCCTGGTCAACCTGGCTGTTGCTGCTGGAGGCCCGCTGCCCCACATATCTATCACAGTCTGGTTGATCTGGCACCAACAAAACAGCATTTGTAAACCATTAAGACAATTTTTTTTTGGTGTCAGTAAGCAAAAAAAAAAAAAAAAAATGGTAAAATGGAGAAGACGGTGAAGACAGATAACTGCCGACTTAGGAAGCTTTCGTGGATGTAGGCTCCTGCAGCTCGGTCTCAGACCAGTACACGGATCCCCACAGTGGAACCCTTCATCACACGTGAAGGATACCAGTGTTGTACTCTCCAGCATCACACATGAGGGATACCAGTGTTGTACTCTCAAGCATCACACATGAAGGATACTAGTGTTGTACTCTCCAGCATCACACATGAAGGATACCAGTGTTGTACTCTCCAGCATCACACATGAAGGATACCAGTGTTGTACTCTCCAGCATCACACATGAAGGATACCAGTGTTGTACTCTCCAGCATCACACATGAAGGATACCAGTGTTGTACTCTCCAGCATCACACATGAAGGATACCAGTGTTGTACTCTCCAGCATCACACATGAAGGATACCAGTGTTGTACTCTCCAGCATCACACATGAAGGATACCAGTGTTGTACTCTCCAGCATCACACATGAAGGATACCAGTGTTGTACTCTCCAGCATCACACATGAAGGATACCAGTGTTGTACTCTCCAGCATCACACATGAAGGATACCAGTGTTGTACTCTCCGGCATCACACATGAAGGATACCAGTGTTGTACTCTCCAGCATCACACATGAAGGATACCAGTGTTGTACTCTCCAGCATCACACATGAAGGATACCAGTGTTGTACTCTCCAGCATCACACATGAAGGATACCAGTGTTGTACTCTCCAGCATCACACATGAAGGATACCAGTGTTGTACTCTCCAGCATCACACATGAAGGATACCAGTGTTGTACTCTCCAGCATCACACATGAGGGATACCAGTGTTGTACTCTCCAGCATCACACATGAGGGATACCAGTGTTGTACTCTCCAGCATCACACATAAAGGATACCAGTGTTGTACTCTCCAGCATCACACATGAAGGATACCAGTGTTGTACTCTCCAGCATCACACATGAAGGATACCAGTGTTGTACTCTCCAACATCACACATGAAGGATACCAGTGTTGTACTCTCCAACATCACACATGAAGGATACCAGTGTTGTACTCTCCAGCATCACACGTGAAGGATACCAGTGTTGTACTCTCCAGCATCACACATGAAGGATACCAGTGTTGTACTCTCCAGCATCACACGTGAAGGATACCAGTGTTGTACTCTCCAGCATCACACGTGAAGGATACCAGTGTTGTACTCTCCAGCATCACACGTGAAGGATACCAGTGTTGTACTCTCCAGCATCACACGTGAAGGATACCATTGTACTCTCCAGCATCACACATGAAGGATACTAGTGTTATACTCTCCAGCATCACACATGAAGGATACCAGTGTTGTACTCTCCAGCATCACACATGAAGGATACTAGTGTTATACTCTCCAGCATCACACATGAAGGATACCAGTGTTGTACTCTCCAGCATCACACATGAAGGATACCAGTGTTGTACTCTCCAGCATTACACATGAAGGATACCAGTGTTGTAATCTCCAGCATCACACGTGAAGGATACCAGTGTTGTACTCTCCAGCATCACACGTGAAGGATACCAGTGTTGTACTCTCCAGCATCACACATGAGGGATACCAGTGTTGTACTCTCAAGCATCACACATGAAGGATACTAGTGTTGTACTCTCCAGCATCACACATGAAGGATACCAGTGTTGTACACTCCAGCATCACACATGAAGGATACCAGTGTTGTACTCTCCAACATCACACATGAAGGATACCAGTGTTGTACTCTCCAGCATCACACGTGAAGGATACCAGTGTTGTACTCTCCAGCATCACACATGAGGGATACCAGTGTTGTACTCTCAAGCATCACACATGAAGGGTACTAGTGTTGTACTCTCCAGCATCACACATGAAGTATACCAGTGTTGTACACTCCAGCATCACACATGAAGGATACCAGTGTTGTACACTCCAGCATCACACATGAAGGATACCAGTGTTGTACTCTCCAGCATCACACGTGAAGGATACCAGTGTTGTACTCTCCAGCATCACACGTGAAGGATACCAGTGTTGTACTCTCCAGCATCACACGTGAAGGATACCATTGTACTCTCCAGCATCACACATGAAGGATACTAGTGTTATACTCTCCAGCATCACACATGAAGGATACCAGTGTTGTACTCTCCAGCATCACACATGAAGGATACTAGTGTTATACTCTCCAGCATCACACATGAAGGATACCAGTGTTGTACTCTCCAGCATCACACATGAAGGATACCAGTGTTGTACTCTCCAGCATCACACATGAAGGATACCAGTGTTGTAATCTCCAGCATCACACGTGAAGGATACCAGTGTTGTACTCTCCAGCATCACACGTGAAGGATACCAGTGTTGTACTCTCCAGCATCACACATGAGGGATACCAGTGTTGTACTCTCAAGCATCACACATGAAGGATACTAGTGTTGTACTCTCCAGCATCACACATGAAGGATACCAGTGTTGTACACTCCAGCATCACACATGAAGGATACCAGTGTTGTACTCTCCAACATCACACATGAAGGATACCAGTGTTGTACTCTCCAGCATCACACGTGAAGGATACCAGTGTTGTACTCTCCAGCATCACACATGAGGGATACCAGTGTTGTACTCTCAAGCATCACACATGAAGGATACTAGTGTTGTACTCTCCAGCATCACACATGAAGTATACCAGTGTTGTACACTCCAGCATCACACATGAAGGATACCAGTGTTGTACACTCCAGCATCACACATGAAGGATACCAGTGTTGTACTCTCCAGCATCACACATGAAGGATACCAGTGTTGTACTCTCCAGCATCACACGTGAAGGATACCAGTGTTGTACTCTCCAGCATCACACGTGAAGGATACCAGTGTTGTACTCTCCAGCATCACACGTGAAGGATACCATTGTACTCTCCAGCATCACACGTGAAGGATACCATTGTACTCTCCAGCATCACACGTGAAGGATACCATTGTACTCTCCAGCATCACACGTGAAGGATACCATTGTACTCTCCAGCATCACACGTGAAGGATACCATTGTACTCTCCAGCATCACACGTGAAGGATACCATTGTACTCTCCAGCATCACACATGAAGGATACCAGTGTTGTACTCTCCAACATCACACATGAAGGATACCAGTGTTGTACTCTCCAGCATCACACGTGAAGGATACCAGTGTTGTACTCTCCAGCATCACACATGAGGGATACCAGTGTTGTACTCTCAAGCATCACACATGAAGGATACTAGTGTTGTACTCTCCAGCATCACACATGAAGTATACCAGTGTTGTACACTCCAGCATCACACATGAAGGATACCAGTGTTGTACACTCCAGCATCACACATGAAGGATACCAGTGTTGTACTCTCCAGCATCACACATGAGGGATACCAGTGTTGTACTCTCCAGCATCACACATGAAGGATACCAGTGTTGTACACTCCAGCATCACACATGAAGGATACCAGTGTTGTACTCTCCAGCATCACACATGAGGGATACCAGTATTGTACTCTCCGGCATCACACATGAAGGATACCAGTGTTGTACTCTCCGGCATCACACATGAAGGATACCAGTGTTGTACTCTCCGGCATCACACATGAAGGATACTAGTGTTGTACTCTCCGGCCTCACACATGAAGGATATCAGTGTTGTACTCTCAAGCATCACACATGAAGGATACCAGTGTTGTACTCTCCAGCATCACACATGAAGGATACCAGTGTTGTACTCTCCAGCATCACACATGAAGGATACCAGTGTTGTACTCTCCAGCATCACACATGAAGGATACCAGTGTTGTACTCTCCAGCATCACACATGAAGGATACCAGTGTTGTACTCTCCAGCATCACACATGAGGGATACCAGTGTTGTACTCTCCAGCATCACACATGAGGGATACCAGTGTTGTACTCTCCAGCATCACACATGAAGGATACCAGTGTTGTACTCTCCAGCATCACACATGAAGGATACCAGTGTTGTACTCTCCAGCATCACACATGAAGGATACCAGTGTTGTACTCTCCAACATCACACATGAAGGATACCAGTGTTGTACTCTCCAGCATCACACGTGAAGGATACCAGTGTTGTACTCTCCAGCATCACACATGAAGGATACCAGTGTTGTACTCTCCAGCATCACACGTGAAGGATACCAGTGTTGTACTCTCCAGCATCACACGTGAAGGATACCAGTGTTGTACTCTCCAGCATCACACGTGAAGGATACCAGTGTTGTACTCTCCAGCATCACACGTGAAGGATACCATTGTACTCTCCAGCATCACACGTGAAGGATACCATTGTACTCTCCAGCATCACACATGAAGGATACTAGTGTTATACTCTCCAGCATCACACATGAAGGATACCAGTGTTGTACTCTCCAGCATCACACATGAAGGATACTAGTGTTGTACTCTCCAGCATCACACATGAAGGATACCAGTGTTATACTCTCCAGCATCACACATGAAGGATACCAGTGTTGTACTCTCCAGCATCACACATGAAGGATACCAGTGTTGTACTCTCCAGCATCACACATGAAGGATACCAGTGTTGTACTCTCCAGCATCACACGTGAAGGATACCAGTGTTGTACTCTCCAGCATCACACGTGAAGGATACCAGTGTTGTACTCTCCAGCATCACACGTGAAGGATACCAGTGTTGTACTCTCCAGCATCACACATGAGGGATACCAGTGTTGTACTCTCCAGCATCACACATGAAGGATACCAGTGTTGTACTCTCCAGCATCACACATGAGGGATACCAGTGTTGTACTCTCAAGCATCACACATGAAGGATACTAGTGTTGTACTCTCCAGCATCACACATGAAGGATACCAGTGTTGTACTCTCCAGCATCACACATGAAGGATACCAGTGTTGTACACTCCAGCATCACACATGAAGGATACCAGTGTTGTACTCTCCAACATCACACATGAAGGATACCAGTGTTGTACTCTCCAGCATCACACGTGAAGGATACCAGTGTTGTACTCTCCAGCATCACACATGAGGGATACCAGTGTTGTACTCTCAAGCATCACACATGAAGGATACTAGTGTTGTACTCTCCAGCATCACACATGAAGGATACCAGTGTTGTACACTCCAGCATCACACATGAAGGATACCAGTGTTGTACACTCCAGCATCACACATGAAGGATACCAGTGTTGTACTCTCCAGCATCACACATGAGGGATACCAGTGTTGTACTCTCCAGCATCACACATGAAGGATACCAGTGTTGTACACTCCAGCATCACACATGAAGGATACCAGTGTTGTACTCTCCAGCATCACACATGAGGGATACCAGTATTGTACTCTCCGGCATCACACATGAAGGATACCAGTGTTGTACTCTCCAGCATCACACGAGGGATACCAGTGTTGTACTCTCAAGCATCACACATGAGGGATACCAGTGTTGTACTCTCCGGCCTCACACATGAAGGATATCAGTGTTGTACTCTCCAGCATCACACATGAAGGATACCAGTGTTGTACTCTCCAGCATCACACGAGGGATACCAGTGTTGTACTCTCAAGCATCACACATGAGGGATACCAGTGTTGTACTCTCCGGCCTCACACATGAAGGATATCAGTGTTGTACTCTCCAACATCACACATGAAGGATACCAGTGTTGTACTCTCCAGCATCACACATGAAGAATACCAGTGTTGTACTCCAGACTCACACATGAAGGATACCAGTGTTGTACTCTCCAGCATCACACATAAGGGATACCAGTGTTGTACTCTCCAGCATCACACATGAGGGATACCAGTGTTGTACTCTCCAGCATCACACATGAAGGATACCAGTGTTGTACTCTCCAGAATCACACATGAAGGATACCAGTGTTGTACTCTCCAGAATCACACATGAAGGATACCAGTGTTGTACTCTCCAGCATCACACATGAAGGATACCAGTGTTGTACTCTCCAGCATCACACATGAGGGATACCAGTGTTGTACTCTCCAAGTCTTGTACAATATAAGGGGGTACCAGTATTGTACTCACCACTCTCTCGGCCACATATTTCACCACATCACGCTGGATACACACCTGTAATACACAAATGTCTTAATAAATGGTGCACACACATATTGATGTAATGTATATAAAACATTATACACGCAATTATACTTTTAATCATATACACAATAAACACAATTATCAAGCAGACAACAGCTATAAAACTGTGTCTGGATACCCTAGTAGCATATTTGTACAGAGAAGGAGTCGTCATGGAGTGTACGACCATGATCATCACCTGGAGTGTACGACCATGGTCATCATCTGGGGTGTTGGTTGACACCATGATCACCTGGGGTGCTGGTTAAGACACCATGGTCATCATCTGGGGTGTTGGTTAAGACACCATGATCACCTGGGGTGCTGGTTAAGACACCATGGTCATCACCTGGGGTGTTGGTTAAGACACCATGGTCATCACCTGGGGTGTTGGTTAAGACACCATGGTCATCACCTGGGGTGCTGGTTAAGACACCATGGTCATCACCTGGGGTGTTGGTTAAGACACCATGGTCATCACCTGGGGTGCTGGTTAAGACACCATGATCACCTGGGGTGCTGGTTAAGACACCATGGTCATCACTTGGGGTGTTGGTTAAGACACCATGGTCATCACCTGGGGTGTTGGTTAAGACACCATGGTCATCACCTGGGGTGCTGGTTAAGACACCATGGTCATCACCTGGGGTGTTGGTTAAGACACCATGGTCATCACCTGGGGTGCTGGTTAAGACACCATGGTCATCACCTGGGGTGTTGGTTAAGACACCATGGTCATCACCTGGGGTGCTGGTTAAGACACCATGGTCATCACCTGGCGTGTTGGTTAAGACACCATGGTCATCACCTGGGGTGTTGGTTAAGACACCATGGTCATCACCTGGGGTGCTGGTTAAGACACCATGGTCATCACCTGGGGTGTTGGTTAAGACACCATGGTCATCACCTGGGGTGTTGGTTAAGACACCATGGTCATCACCTGGGGTGCTGGTTAAGACACCATGGTCATCACCTGGGGTGTTGGTTAAGACACCATGGTCATCACCTGGCGTGTTGGTTAAGACACCATGGTCATCACCTGGCGTGTTGGTTAAGACACCATGGTCATCACCTGGGGTGTTGGTTAAGACACCATGGTCATCACCTGGGGTGTTGGTTAAGACTCCATGGTCATCACCTGGGGTGCTGGTTAAGACACCATGGTCATCACCTGGGTTGCTGGTTAAGACACCATGGTCATCACCTGGGGTGCTGGTTAAGACACCATGGTCATCACCTGGGGTGTTGGTTAAGACACCATGGTCATCACCTGGGGTGCTGGTTAAGACACCATGGTCATCACCTGGGGTGTTGGTTAAGACACCATGGTCATCACCTGGGGTGTTGGTTAAGACACCATGGTCATCACCTGGGGTGCTGGTTAAGACACCATGGTCATCACCTGGGGTGTTGGTTAAGACACCATGGTCATCACCTGGCGTGTTGGTTAAGACACCATGGTCATCACCTGGCGTGTTGGTTAAGACACCATGGTCATCACCTGGCGTGTTGGTTAAGACACCATGGTCATCACCTGGGGTGTTGGTTAAGACACCATGGTCATCACCTGGGGTGTTGGTTAAGACTCCATGGTCATCACCTGGGGTGCTGGTTAAGACACCATGGTCATCACCTGGGTTGCTGGTTAAGACACCATGGTCATCACCTGGGGTGCTGGTTAAGACGCCATGGTCATCACCTGGGGTGCTGGTTAAGACACCATGGTCATCACCTGGGGTGCTGGTTAAGACACCATGGTCATCACCTGGCGTGTTGGTTAAGACACCATGGTCATCACCTGGGGTGTTGGTTAAGACACGATGGTTATCACCTGGGGTGCTGGTTAGGACACCATGGTTATCACCTGGGGTGCTGGTTAGGACACCATGGTCATCACCTGGGGTGCTGGTTAAGACACCATGGTCATCACCTGGGGTGCTGGTTAAGACACCATGGTCATCACCTGGGGTGCTGGTTAAGACACCATGGTCATCACCTGGGGTGTTGGTTAAGACACCATGGTCATCACCTGGGGTGTTGGTTAAGACACCATGGTCATTACCTGGGGTGTTGGTTAAGACACCATGGTCATCACCTGGGGTGCTGGTTAAGACACCATGGTCATCACCTGGGGTGTTGGTTAAGACACCATGGTCATCACCTGGGGTGCTGGTTAAGACACCATGGTCATCACCTGGGGTGTTGGTTAAGACACCATGGTCATCACCTGGGGTGCTGGTTAAGACACCATGGTCATCACCTGGGGTGTTGGTTAAGACACCATGGTCATCACCTGGGGTGTTGGTTAAGACACCATGGTCATCACCTGGGGTGTTGGTTAAGACTCCATGGTCATCACCTGGGGTGCTGGTTAAGACACCATGGTCATCACCTGGGTTGCTGGTTAAGACGCCATGGTCATCACCTGGGGTGCTAGTTAAGACACCATGGTCATCACCTGGGGTGCTGGTTAAGACACCATGGTCCTCACCCGGGGTGGTCTCAGACCATGATTCTCGTCTAGAGTGGTCTGAGACCATGATCCTCACCTGGGGTGGTGGGTAGAGACCATGGGCCTCACCTGGAGTGGTGGCTAGAGACCATGATCCTCACTTGGGGTGGTGGCTAGAGACCATGATCCTCACTTGGGGTGGTGGCTCGAGACCACTTTCCTTACCTGGGGTGGTTTTTAGAGACCAAGGTCTTTATCTGGATGGTGGTCTGAGACCATGATCCTCACCCGGGGTGGTGGTAAGAGACCGTGGTCCTTACCTGGGTGGTCTAAGACCATGATCTTCACCCGGGATGGTCTGAAATCATGGTCATCACCTGGGGTGGTGTCTGAGATCATGGTCGTCATCTGGGGTGGTTAGAGACTATTGTCCTCACTTGAGGTGGTCTGAGACCATAGTCCTCACCTGCGGTGGTTTAACACCATTGTCTTCACCTGGGGTGGTCTGAGACAATGGTCCTTACCTAGGGTAGTCTGAGACCATGGTCCTCACCCGGGATAGTCTGATATCATGGCTGATATCAGGCCCGGTGGCCTGGTGGCTAAAGCTCCCGCTTCACACACGGAGGGCCCGGGTTCTATTCCCGGCGGGTGGAAACATTCCGACACGTTTCCTTACACCTGTTGTCCTGTTCACCTAGCAGCAAATAGGTACCTGGGTGTTAGTCGACTGGTGTGGGTCGCATCCTGGGGGACAAGATTAAGGACCCCAATGGAAATAAGTTAGACAGTCCTCGATGACGCACTGACTTTCTTGGGTTATCCTGGGTGGCTAACCCTCCGGGGTTAAAAATCCGAACGAAATCTTATCTTATCTCTTATCTTATCTGGGTTGGTGGTTAGAGACTATTGCCCTCACTTGGGGTGGTCTGAGACCATGGTCCTCACCTGGGGTGGTGGTCTGAGACTATGGTGTTGTGGCACTATGAATTTCGTTTATTAGAGAAGTGTATAGTGACCAGCGTACTGGCCTCAGACCTTGCATGGTGGCCAGCATCCTGGTCTCAGGCCTTGCATGGTGGCCAGCATCCTGGTCTCAGGCCTTGCATGGTGGCCAGCACGCTGGTCTCAGACCTTGCATGGTGGCCAGCATGCTGGTCTCAGACCTTGCATGGTGGTCAGCAAGCTGGTCTCAGACCTTGCATGGTGGTCAGCATGCTGGTCTCAGACCTTGCATGGTGGTCAGCATGCTGGTCTCAGACCTTGCATGGTGGCCAGCATGCTGGTCTCAGACCTTGCATGGAGGGCAGCATGCTGGTCTCAGACCATGCATGGAGGGCAGCATGCTGGTCTCAGACCTTGCATGGAGGGCAGCATGCTGGTCTCAGACCTTGCATGGTGGGCAGCATGCTGGTCTCAGACCTTGCATGGTGGGCAGCATGCTGGTCTCAGACCTTGCATGGTGGGCAGCATGCTGGTCTCAGACCTTACATGGTGGGCAGCATGCTGGTCTCAGACCTTGCACGGTGGGCAGCATGCTGGTCTCAGACCTTGCATGGAGGGCAGCATGCTGGTCTCAGACCTTGCATGGTGGGCAACATGCTGGTCTCAGACCTTGCATGGTGGCCAGCATGCTGGTCTCAGACCTTGCATGGTGGGCAACATGCTGGTCTCAGACCTTGCATGGTGGGCAACATGCTGGTCTCAGACCTTGCACGGTGGGCAGCATGCTGGTCTCAGACCTTGCATGGTGGGCAACATGCTGGTCTCAGACCTTGCATGGTGGCCAGCATGCTGGTCTCAGACCTTGCATGGTGGGCAGCATGCTGGTCTCAGACCTTGCATGGTGGGCAACATGCTGGTCTCAGACCTTGCATGGAGGGCAGCATGCTGGTCTGAGACCTTGCATGGTGGCCAGCATGCTGGTCTCAGACCTTGCATGGTGGGCAGCACGCTGGTCTCAGACCTTGCATGGTGGCCAGCATGCTGGTCTCAGACCTTGCATGGTGGGCAGCATGCTGGTCTCAGACCTTGCATGGTGGCCAGCATGCTGGTCTCAGACCTTGCATGGTGGGCAGCACGCTGGTCTGAGACCTTGCATGGTGGCCAGCATGCTGGTCTCAGACCTTGCATGGTGGCCAGCATGCTGGTCTCAGACCTTGCATGGTGGCCAGCATGCTGGTCTCAGACCTTGCATGGTGGGCAGCATGCTGGTCTCAGACCTTGCATGGTGGGCAGCATGCTGGTCTCAGACCTTGCATGGTGGCCAGCATGCTGGTCTCAGACCTTGCATGGTGGGCAGCACGCTGGTCTGAGACCTTGCATGGTGGCCAGCATGCTGGTCTCAGACCTTGCATGGTGGGCAGCATGCTGGTCTCAGACCTTGCATGGTGGCCAGCATGCTGGTCTCAGACCTTGCATGGTGGGCAGCATGCTGGTCTCAGACCTTGCATGGTGGGCAGCACGCTGGTCTCAGACCTTGCATGGTGGGCAGCACGCTGGTCTGAGACCTTGCATGGTGGCCAGCATGCTGGTCTCAGACCTTGCATGGTGGGCAGCATGCTGGTCTCAGACCTTGCATGGTGGGCAGCATGCTGGTCTCAGACCTTGCATGGTGGGCAGCATGCTGGTCTCAGACCTTGCATGGTGGGCAGCACGCTGGTCTCAGACCTTGCATGGTGGGCAGCACGCTGGTCTGAGACCTTGCATGGTGGGCAGCACGCTGGTCTGAGACCTTGCATGGTGGGCAGCATGCTGGTCTCAGACCTTGCATGGTGGGCAGCATGCTGGTCTCAGACCTTGCATGGTGGGCAGCACGCTGGTCTGAGACCTTGCATGGAGGGCAGCAAGCTGGTCTGAGACCTTGCATGGAGGGCAGCACGCTGGTCTGAGACCTTGCATGGTGGCAGTGTGTCTGCTTAAGCTTCACTAATAAGTCAGGTATTTACTCAGCTGTAATGTTACAATCATCTAT
The DNA here is from genome assembly GCF_038502225.1 of Cherax quadricarinatus. Taxonomy (NCBI): domain Eukaryota; kingdom Metazoa; phylum Arthropoda; class Malacostraca; order Decapoda; family Parastacidae; genus Cherax; species Cherax quadricarinatus. Next base: position 54,007,039 of record NC_091294.1, on the reverse strand, counting down.
TTTAAGATTAATTCATTTGTATGATGTTTGTTATATTACTCTGCAGTATGATGAGTGGAAGATAAAACTTCACAAGTTACCTGAATCTTTCAATACTTGTTCTTAGCACTGCAATAACGTTGTCTTGGGTCACTCTCTGTCTTACTGCTCACACCTACATTTCTTTGCGTTTAAAACTATATTGAAATTCGACTTGGTGTTTGTCGTGCCCTGAAGTCTAGCTCATACAAGTAGTTTACATATAGACGATTCGTGCGTCTCTGGTCCCGTGCCTCCTGGTTGATGGTTTGATCAATGAGGCTGTTGGTGCTGGTTGCACGAAGTCAAATGTAGCCGCCACAGCTCGGCTAATTTGTTGTATGGCGTATTTTTGCCGCAAGTAGAAGGAACGTCTTTATTTTATAAACATACACGTTATTGACCGCTTTGTCTTAATGGAGGTACTACTGCCCTGTCAAAAGTGTGTGAAATGGAAACTTATTAAAATTTTTGCACTCCGGCAGGACTGCCGATCTTGTGTTTCCTGGACACGCAAGTGTGCTGGCCACCATGCAAGGTTGCATGCTTCAACTTTCAGTATCCATATACTTTTACTTCCATAGGTGCTTCTTAATAGTTGGTAATCCTGTAATAATTTCCTTCCAACCTAGGAGACCTGGACTGAGACCGAGCCTTGAGCAAGACAAACCCCAGAACCTCAAACAGGTAATAACCATGTGGGGTAGCAATAATTAACTGTGACCAACAACAGTTCCAGTTCACGTCCAAAAAACACATATTTCTAACCAACTTTAGAACACTGAATTAAAATCTGAACTTATGTTTTGCTCCAACAAGTATAGTTTCTGTGAAGTAGACCAGAGTAAACAGTTTAACGAAGACACAGCCATCAAGGAAACCTGACAATCAGTTTGACGGTGGAATACTGCGGGAGAGCCATACTCAACACAAGCGAAAACGCCAACACTGTTATTAAACTGTGTGTATGGCTGTATGAAATTTGGTCAACCAGTGTGTTGCTGCTAGCTGCCCAATGACTCGCACAACTATTACAGTCTGGCATATCTGGCACTTAGTGGGGGTACCATCCCAGTTTCCCTTTGAAGACTTTTAACACTTGCTATGGTTGTTTTTTTGATATTTTGTACTACTACGGAGGTTGATACAATTTTTTTCATATTGTGCGCATGGCACCCCTGATTTTCACTTTTTTTCGACATTTTCTGTATCTCTGACTAGTATGTTGTGGCAATGTGAAGATCTGAGACTAGACTCCTAATTACTTTCCACGTACATATTTTCATGTATCTATCTCTTACTCCAGCGAGTATATATTTAGAACTCTGAGGTGTTCCTAGTAATTTTTTTTTTTTTTTGCTTTATGCCGGGCATAAATGATCTCTATATCTGTTCCAGTTTTGATCTCTCTCTTACTCTGACCAGAGCCGTCAACACTGAACAATGCTCTAAGTGAGGGAGAAGCCAATTTAATGCTACAATGGCACTATTTCTCTTGTTTCGAAAGTTCTCATTATGTACTCTAGGTTTTAACTCAACGCTGGGACTGAGTACTTAATAATTCATCTAGCTTATGTTGTATATAATGTTCTTAATGAATTATTATTGAACTTCTTGAAGGCTATTCTGAGGTTTGTTAATCTAGTATATACTGCCGATGTCACACGGTTTGTGTGTTTAAGAGCTATGCTTCGTGTAATACTCATTCCAGATCATCCTCACTCTGGTATTATAGCTCCGCCCATGTTGTACTCTGTATCCGGTCTGCCAGCGCCTCTGATTACCATGACCTTGCATCTGCTGACGTTAAGCTCGAGAAGCCACTTGTCTGACCACATCTGTAACCTCCCAGGTAGTGTTATATTTGCTCCTGAAACTGTGAACGTCGTAAGTTGCCGCACCACCACCACCATAACCACTACGTCTAGGTCTGTGAGAGTGCCGGGGGGAAGGGGTAGGGGTGGGGGGAAGTGTGTTTGCATGGAGGGCGGCCTCTAGTCTCTGGGCCAGTGATTCCCACGTCCCATGATAACTCTGTGTTCAGAATAATAATAATGGATTTAGTCGGGGTGGAGAATTTGAGGTTTTTGTGACACCGGATGTGTCTTCAGGTCTTCACTGTATTTATTTTAACTTTTTACTTTGAGTATAAAATTTACAATTTATTTCTAAAATAATTTGAGGTAACTGGTGGTGTGCGAGTTTGCGTTGAGTATATTAAGTGACTTGGATGATGGGAAGGGAGGAGGTTGTGTTGTTGTACATGATCACTAGGGCTGTGCCAAAGTATCAGTTTCGGAGAGTATCAGCTAATTTTTGCATCGTCCCATCCCTTATGATGTGAAGCTATAAACAGACATGTAGGTGATGAGAACGACACTTACATGTCAGAGAAACTTGCAACCTATGTTTCCTCCAGGACTGAACACACCTATGAGGTATGATAAAGCTCAT
>NC_091294.1:53992067-53999567 GCF_038502225.1 Cherax quadricarinatus | reverse complement strand
CCAAGGCGCAAGCACAGTCTTCCGTCGAGAAACTACCCGAGATGTGCAGGAAATTGGAGGAAACGAAGACAGATTGAATAGTAAATATAAAGTTTGAAACTAAGCTATAAACACAGATGAGGCAGCCACAGTGATGCACAGTAGTGGGACACAAGACAAACGTACAACTACACAGAGAAAATGAAGAAACACGAGAAATGCAGAGCAGTACAGCCGGGAAAAACTAGCAAACACTGAGGCAAAGCAAAACAGCTCTAAGAAAACCCAGTGCAGGGAAGCCAAGAAAATCATGGAAATGCTTAAGTAGAGGAGAATGAGAATGCCATGAAGATAAGAATGATAAAGTGTGTAGATACTATGCCAGAGGGATCTGCATCTATGGAAAAGGGGTGTAAATATATATTTATCGTAAGTAGGTGGCAGGGAAAAGTAGGAATATGAAATGCAAGATGGTCAAAAAAGTTCCTGGAAGTACCCTAACCAGATTAACGGGACTTTAGACAAGTTTGCTTTGAGTCGGGAGATAAAACTCAAAATAAACAACAATACATTCATTACGTTAGATCTTCACAAACAACGAGGAACTAATCAAGAAAATCACAAATACGATATATTCTGATCACATTATAAAAGTACAAAGTAGCATAAATTCAGTGATGGAAAATAGAATAGTGTACGAGAAGAGACGCCAGCAAATTGAACTTCAACAATCAGACATACAGAAGCAAAGTATGTATTATGAATGCACCACTGTGAAAATCTAAAGGATCATATATATATATATATATATATATATATATATATATATATATATATATATATATATATATATATATATATATATATATATGTCGTGCCGAATAGGCAGAACTTTCGATCTTGGCTTAAATAGCAACGCTCATCTTGCCATATAGGACAAACGAAAATTTGTGTATGCCATAATTTCGCCAAAATCATTCTGAACCTAATCAAAAAAAATATATTTCACTGTGTATGTTTGGTATTAAATTACTGTAAACATATCTAAAATATATTTGGTTGGGTTAAGCTAAAATAAATTGCTCTTGTTATAATAAGGTTAGGTAAGTTTTCTAAGTTCCTTTTGGTGCAAAATTGTAAATTTTTACATCAACATTAATGAAAAAAATATATCTTTAAACGTATAAGAGAAAATTTTAGAAAGGACTTAATTTTAAATGAGTTCTTGCTAATTGGCCAGTTTTACATATTCGGCACGACATTATATATATATATATATATATATATATATATATATATATATATATATATATATATATATATATATATATATATATGCAAAACAACCACTCTGAAAGAATAGAGAAATTCCAAGCGCTTTCGTGACTACTCACATTATCAAGGAACTACGAAAGTGAAGCATCCAAGGAAGCTATATAAGGGGTCCGGCCAGCACCTCACTATCAGATCCCACAACGGTTAAACACATGACGCGCGGCGAGCCAACTTGGATAGGTCCTTTGCACAACTCACCCCCAAGCTATTCTACCCAAGAAAATTTAAAAATTATTTGTCCAGTGTATTATTAAATTCTTCCCAAATTCTATTAATTATAAATGGATCTAATTTATATAAACCAAAGGAAATATTCATATTATTGTCAAAACTGCTTTTTATGAAACAAGATTCAATTATATTCCTGTCGACCATGGACTTGCTTGATACTACTTTCTCAACTTTTTGAAAATCAATTGGATGGTTAAAATCTCTTACATGAATAAATAGAGCACTGGAATCTTGTCCAGTTCTAATGCTATATTTATGTTGTTTTAATCTTAGTTCGAGATTTTTACCAGTTTGATCGTAATAAACTTTATCGCAAATTTTACAAGGAATCTTATAGACACATCCATCAGCATTTTGGGGGGAATTCTTTATCAAAAGTTTTTTTACTGTATCAAGATTTTTGAATACAACTTTAATATTAAAAGTCTTAAGAAGAGAAGGCATATCAACCAAGTTTTCATGGTAAGGGAGAACCAACATATTTTTAGTTGAATAAGGCTGGTTGCCCCTTTTTGGATTATAAAAAGTGTTTCTAACAACTTTAAAAGATTTATCAATTACATTTCTTGGGTATTTTAAATCATTACCTATTTCATAAATTTTGGATATTTCCTCATCTATGAACTCAGGACTACAAATTCGTAAAGCTCTCAAAAACATTGATGAGAAAACAGACAGTTTGACTCTATCTTTCAGAGTGGTTGTTTTGCATATTCTGAAATCACCTGTTTACTGTGATCTTATTGCGCGCATATATATATATATATATATATATATATATATATATATATATATATATATATATATATATATATATATATATATATATATATAAGGAGAACATTGTAGAATATACCGACGGAAAAGAGTTATTGAACAACGAAGTAAAGATAATCTATGCAGAGGGATTACAAAGAAAAACTCAAGTTGTCGTACCAGACAGAAGCAACACATAGGAACAAAAAGCGTCCAGGATATTGCAGGAAAATACACAAATAAGCCGCACATATGAGAGAGAAGTTATGACGAAGTTTAAGTACGACTTGGACCATTTACAACTAAACTGACCAAGTCGGACCGAAACGTCGTCATAAGGTTCTCTATGTGCGGGTTGTTTGTGTATTATTCCAGTCACGGTATTGTGCCTTTTTGTTCTTTCTATATTGCAAGACACCAAAATACAAATACTTGTTTCAAAAGTGCTGTTTGTTACGTCAAGGACCATGTCTATAGGTCTGTTTTGGCCCTTTCTGTAACAAGATGTTGAATCAAGCGCTGTTCTAGTTATCCTTAGGAAAATGTCATTTTAATTCGGGAGACTGATCCGACTAAATAAAATATGTGATCTTTAATACAAAAGAATGCATATAAAAGTGTATGACACAAACTTCTTCTCTCTCTTGCAGTGTAATACATGAAAATACACTTAATACGGAAAACAGTCGACATACGACTTACTTGTAAATGTTTCTGTACAATGCTTATACTCAATGACATGCGTCTTATACAATAATATATTTACACAAAAGTTCCGAAATGTATCAAATGAAACTATCGTCTCAATAAAGACAGATTCGTATTAGATACCAGTCGAGACTATATATACATCAACTTAAAACACAATAATCCTTAAAGAGAGAAGTCTATGTTAAAGTACAGACAGACCGAAAACAGCTAATAACAAGGTATCACTATGAGTCAGAGACGAGTAGATGACGTTACCGACCATACCAAAGACCATAAACAGATCCTCTACAGGGGTAGAATAACTTCCCTAAAGCATAAAGAGATTCCACCTTAATACGATTACTGATTACAGCGGTGTGTAGATACTGCACCGCAATGGGATCCAAACTTTGCCTGAGACTAAGTAATATTCTAGAGCGAGGAAACTGTGTTAAAGGCTGAGGGAATGAACCTACTCAGTGACCAGAACTTATGCGTGCAGTAAAGGTTCTCTGTATACTCTCTAGATCTGCAATTTCACCTGCTTTGAACGGAGATGTTAATGTACATTGTACAACAGTATTCCAGCCTAGAGAGAACAAGTGATTTGATAAGGGTTATCATTGGCTTGGCATCTCTCGTTTTGAACGTTCTCATTACCCATCCTATCATTTTCTTTGCACTTGTGATCGTGGCACTGTTGTGATCCTTGAAAGTGAGACCCTCAGACTTTACTACTCCCAGGTCCCTTACATTATTTTTCCGCTCTACTGTATGGCCAGAGTCAGTAGTATACTCTGTTCTAGTTATTATCTCCTTCAGTTTTCCATAACGGAGTAGTTGGAATTTATCCTCACTGAACATCATATTGTTTACCGTTGCCCATTGGAAAACTTTGTTTATATCTTCTTGGAGGTTAACCATGTCCTCAACAGATGACAGCCTCATGCAGATCCTGGTATCATCTGCAAAGGATGATACGGTGCTGTGGGTTATATCTCTGTCTATGTCTGATATGAGGATGAGGAACAGGATGGGGGCGAATGCTGTGCCTTGCTGAACAGAGCTCTTCACTATGGCAGCCTCCGATTTAACTCTGTTGACCACTAGTCTTTGTGTTCGATTTGTTAGGAAGTTGAAGATCCATCTCCCCACTTTCCCAGTTATTCCTTTAGCAGGTATTTTATGGGCTATTATGCCATGATCGCATTTGCCAAACGCTTTTCCAAAGTCTGTGTATATTACATCTGCATTCTGATTTTCTTCCAGTGCATCCAAGGCCATATCACAGTGATCCAGTAGTTGTGAGAGGCAGGAGCGAACTGCCCTGAACCCACGTTGCCCTGGATTGTACAGATTTTGGGAATCCAGACTGCTTATAAGCCTCGCGGGGCTGCTTGTAAGCCTCGCAGAGCAGCTTGTAAGCCTAGTGGGGCTGCTTGTAAGCCTCGCAGAGCAGCTTGTAAGCCTCGCGAGGCTGTTTGCAAGCCTCACAGGGCAGCTTCTAAGCCTCACAGGGCAGCTTGTAAGCCTCACGGGGCAGCTTGTAAGCCTCGCCGGGCAGCTTATAAGCCTCGCAGGGCAGCTTGTAAACCTAGCGGGGCTGCTTGTAAGCCTCACAGGGCAGATTGTAAGCCTCACAGTACAGCTTGTAAGCCTCACAGGGCAGCTTGTAAGCCTCGCGAGACAGCTTGTAAGCCTCGCGGGGCAGCTTGTAAGCCTCGCGGGGCTGCTTGTAAGCCTCGCGGGGCAGCTTGTAAGCCTGACAGGGCAGCTTGTAAGCCTGACAGGGCAGCTTGTAAGCCTGACAGGGCAGCTTGTAAGCCTCACAGGGCAGCTTGTAAGCTTCACAGGGCAGCTTGTAAGCCACGCGGGGCAGCTTGTAAGCCTCACAGGGCAGCTTGTAAGCCATGCGGGGCAGCTTGTAAGCCTCACAGGGCAGCTTGTAAGCCACGCAGGGCAGCTTGTAAGACTCACAGGGCAGCTTGTAAGCCTCACAGGGCAGCTTGTAAGCCTCGCGGGGCAGCTTGTAAGCCTCACAGGGCAGGTTGTAAGCCTCACAGGGCAGCTTGTAAGCCTCACAGAGCAGCTTGTAAGCCTCACAGGGCAGCTTGTAAGCCTCACAGGGCAGCTTGTAAGCCTCACAGGGCAGCTTGTAAGCCTCACAGAGCAGCTTGTAAGCCTCACAGGGCAGGTTGTAAGCCTCACAGGGCAGCTTGTAAGCCACGCGGGGCAGGTTGTAAGCCTCACAGGGCAGCTTGTAAGCCTCACAGGGCAGCTTGTAAGCCTCACAGGGCAGCTTGTAAGCCACGCGGGGCAGGTTAAGCCTCACAGCGCAGCTTGTAAGCCTCACAGGGCAGCTTGTAAGCCTCGCGGGGCAGGTTGTAAGCCTCACAGAGGAGCTTGTAAGCCACGCGGGGCAGCTTGTAAGCCTCACAGGGCAGCTTGTAAGCCACGCGGGGCAGCTTGTAAGCCTCACAGGACAGCTTGTAAGCCTCACAGGGCAGCTTGTAAGCCTCACAGGGCAGCTTGTAAGCCTCACAGGGCAGCTTGTAAGCCACACGGGGCAGCTTGTAAGCCTCACAGGGCAGGTTGTAAGCCTCACAGGGCAGCTTGTAAGCCTCACAGGACAGCTTGTAAGCCTCACAGGGCAGCTTGTAAGCCTCACAGGGCAGCTTGTAAGCCTCACAGGGCAGCTTGTAAGCCTCACAGGGCAGCTTGTAAGCCACGCGGGGCAGCTTGTAAGCCTCACAGGACAGCTTGTAAGCCTCACAGGACAGCTTGTAAGCCTCACAGGGCAGCTTGTAAGCCTCACAGGGCAGCTTGTAAGCCTCACAGGACAGCTTGTAAGCCTCACAGGGCAGCTTGTAAGCCACGCGGGGCAGCTTGTAAGCCTCACAGGACAGCTTGTAAGCCTCACAGGGCAGTTTGTAAGCCACGCGGGGCAGCTTGTAAGCCACGCGGGGCAGCTTGTAAGCCACGCGGGGCAGCTTGTAAGCCACGCGGGGCAGCTTGTAAGCCTCACAGGGCAGCTTGTAAGCCACGCGGGGCAGCTTGTAAGCCTCACAGGGCAGCTTGTAAGCCTCACAGGGCAGGTTGTAAGCCTCACAGGGCAGCTTGTAAGCCACGCGGGGTAGCTTGTAAGCCTCGCGGGGCAGCTTGTAAGCCTCACAGGGCAGCTTGTAAGCCTCACAGGGCAGCTTGTAAGCCTCACAGAGCAGCTTGTAAGCCACGCGGGGCTGCTTGTAAGCCTCAGAGGACAGCTTGTAAGCCACGCGGGGCAGCTTGTAAGCCTCACAGGACAGCTTGTAAGCCTCACAGGGCAGCTTGTAAGCCTCACAGGGCAGCTTGTAAGCCTCACAGGGCAGCTTGTAAGCCACACGGGGCAGCTTGTAAGCCTCACAGGGCAGGTTGTAAGCCTCACAGGGCAGCTTGTAAGCCTCACAGGACAGCTTGTAAGCCTCACAGGGCAGCTTGTAAGCCTCACAGGGCAGTTTGTAAGCCTCACAGGGCAGCTTGTAAGCCTCACAGGGCAGCTTGTAAGCCACGCGGGGCAGCTTGTAAGCCTCACAGGGCAGCTTGTAAGCCTCACAGGACAGCTTGTAAGCCTCACAGGGCAGCTTGTAAGCCTCACAGGACAGCTTGTAAGCCTCACAGGGCAGCTTGTAAGCCACGCGGGGCAGCTTGTAAGCCTCACAGGACAGCTTGTAAGCCTCACAGGGCAGCTTGTAAGCCACGCGGGGCAGCTTGTAAGCCACGCGGGGCAGCTTGTAAGCCACGCGGGGCAGCTTGTAAGCCTCACAGGGCAGCTTGTAAGCCACGCGGGGCAGCTTGTAAGCCTCACAGGGCAGCTTGTAAGCCTCACAGGGCAGGTTGTAAGCCACGCGGGGCAGCTTGTAAGCCACGCGGGGCAGCTTGTAAGCCTCACAGGGCAGGTTGTAAGCCACGCGGGGCAGCTTGTAAGCCTCACAGGGCAGCTTGTAAGCCTCACAGGGCAGCTTGTAAGCCACGCGGGGCAGCTTGTAAGCCTCACAGGGCAGCTTGTAAGCCTCACAGGGCAGATTGTAAGCCACGCGGGGCAGCTTGTAAGCCTCACAGGGCAGATTGTAAGCCTCACAGGACAGCTTGTAAGCCACGCGGGGCAGCTTGTAAGCCTCACAGGGCAGTTTGTAAGCCTCACAGGGCAGTTTTTAAGCCACGCGGGGCAGCGTGTAAGCCTCACAGGGCAGGTTGTAAGCCTCACAGGGCAGCTTGTAAGCCACGCGGGGCAGCTTGTAAGCCTCACAGGGCAGTTTGTAAGCCATGCGGGGCAGCTTGTAAGCCTCACAGGGCAGGTTGTAAGCCTCACAGGGCAGCTTGTAAGCCACGCGGGGCAGCTTGTAAGCCTCACAGGGCAGGTAGTAAGCCTCACAGGGCAGCTTGTAAGCCTCACAGGGCAGCTTGTAAGCCACGCGGGGCAGCTTGTAAGCCTCACAGAGCAGCTTGTAAGCCTCACAGAGCAGCTTGTAA
>NC_091294.1:53884567-53987067 GCF_038502225.1 Cherax quadricarinatus | reverse complement strand
TCGTCGTACCAGCACCTGCCTTACTCCCTCATGATGCTTGTAAACCGTGTAAGGATCAAACACAACAGTGGAGTAATAAATAACTCTACTAAACTTGCCCTTGCTGCCGCTGTAAAGACTTTCCTACAGGTTAAATTTACAGCCATCCACTCGTCGAAAGACTCATTCATCGTCGTCTGTATTGACGATTATGAAGCCTCAAAGCTGATGGCCGACACCTCTATGAAAACCCTCAGAGACCGAGAGTTCACCATCTCCCCTTCACTTTTTTTGCTGGCGAAACGTTCCGTTTTCGTCAAACGGCTGGACAAACTCGTCACCTCTTTATCGACTGAGGATCTCAAGACCTCGATCGAGGAACAAAATACCTGGACGTCGATTGAACGTATCACCAAAATCCCCAACGCCTCTACAATGATCAAGATAACTTTCTCCAACATCGATATGGCTACTAGAGCACTGTCTGACGGCCTAGCTATCTCCTGTATGTGTTACTGAAGTAACATATACAGAGTCTGTTTGGATAGAATTTTCAGAGGGGCATGAAAAATTAATTATAGGTGTGATATACCGTCCCCCAAATTTAGATAGGGACCAGGGAAGACTACTATGGGAGGAAATTGTTAGGGCCACAAGGCACGATAATGTAGTAATTCTAGGAGACTAACTTAAGTCATATTGATTGGAATTTCTTGACTGGGAATTTAGAATCATACGACTTCTTAGAAGTAGTTCAGGATTGTTTTTTGAAGCAGTTTGTGACAGAACCTACAAGGGGTAACAACCTGCTTGACTTAGTTCTGGCAAACAATGAATCCCTTGTTAATAATTTAGAAATTTCAGAGGAACTGGGTGCTAGCGACCACAAATCAATTACATTTAGAATTGAATGGAAGTATGATAGTAGGGATAACTCAGTAACAGTCCCAGATTTTCGCTTAGCAGATTACGATGGGCTTAGAGAACACTTATCATCTGTTGACTGGGGTAACGAAGAGAGCTATCAATATGACAGTTTTCTGAACACAATACATGCTGCTCAAAGAACGTTTATCCCTTATAAAGAAATTAGATCAAATAGAAATGACCCAAAATGGATGAATAATAGGCTGAAATATCTACTAGGGCATAAGAAAAGAATTTATAGGCGTATCAAAAGAGGCGAGGGTCATCTTATGAATCAGTATATTGACATTAAGAGGGACATTAAAAAGGGGATAAGAAAAGCTAAAAGGGACTATGAAATTAAAGTTGCTAGGGATTCTAAAACTAACCCAAAAAGTTTTTTCCAGGTATATAGAACAAAAGTCAGAGATAAGATAGGTCCCCTTAAAAACAACTATGGGCATCTTACTGATAAAGAGAATGAAATGTGCTCGATTTTAAATAATTATTTTCTCTCGGTTTTTACACAGGAAGACACTAATAATATTCCGGTAATTAATTTTTATAGTGGGCCAGAAGAAGATAAATTATGTAACATCACAGTCACTAGTGAAATGGTTGTGAAGCAGATAGACCTACTGAAGCAAAATAAGTCACCGGGTCCTGATGAGGTTTTTTCAAGGGTTCTAAAGGAATGCAAAATGGAAGTCTGTGAACCATTAACTAATATTTTTAATTTATCTCTTCAAACAGGTGTAGTGTCTGATATGTGGAAGATGGCTAATGTAATTCCTATTTTTAAAACAGGGGACAAGTCGTTACCGTCAAATTACCGCCCAATAAGCCTGACCTCAACTGTAGGCAAATTACTAGAGTCAATTATAACTCAAATTATAAGAAGCCATCTCGATAAGCATAGCTTGATTAATGATACTCAGCATGGATTCACAAGAGGCCGGTCTTGTCTAACTAATTTATTAACTTTCTTCAGTAAAGCTTTTGAGGCTGTTGACCACGATAAAGAATTTGATATTATTTACTTAGATTTTAGTAAGGCATTTGATAGAGTTCCGCACCAAAGACTGTTGAAGAAAGTAGCAGCTCATGGCATTGGGGGAAGGGTGCTCTCGTGGATCGAATCATGGCTCACAGACAGGAAGCAGTGTGTGTCCATAAATGGGGTTAAATCCGAGTGGGGATCAGTAACAAGTGGCGTTGCACAGGGATCAGTCTTGGGCCCGTTGTTGTTTATAATATATATCAATGATCTTGATGAAGGAATTGCTAGTGATATGAGCAAATTCGCCGATGACACGAAGATAGGTAGGATAATTGATTCAAACGTAGATGTTAGGGAACTTCAGGAGGATTTAGACAAACTCTACTCTTGGTCAGAAAAGTGGCAGATGCAGTTCAATGTAGATAAATGCAAGGTTCTGAAGCTCGGGAGTGTCCATAACCCTAGCACTTATAAGTTAAATAATGTAGAGCTTAGCCATACAGATTGCGAAAAGGACTTGGGGGTTATGGTAAGCAGCAACCTTAAACCAAGACAGCAATGCCTAAGCGTACGTAATAAGGCAAATAGATTACTGGGATTTATATCAAGAAGTGTAAGCAACAGAAGTCCAGAGGTCATACTGCAGCTTTATACATCATTAGTAAGGCCTCACCTAGATTATGCAGCTCAATTCTGGTCTCCATATTACAGAATGGACATAAATTCGTTAGAAAACATTCAGCATAGGATGACTAAATTAATACATAGCATTAGAAATCTTCCTTATGAAGAAAGACTGAAGACTCTTAAGTTACATTCACTTGTTAGACGAAGAATGAGGGGAGACCTGATCGAAGTGTATAAGTGGAAGATAGGTATTAATAAAGGGGATATTTACAAGGTCAGGTCCAGCACTGCAACACAATGGTCAGGTCCAGCACCACAACAATGTTCAGGTCCAGCACCACAACACAATAGTCACGTCCAGCACCACAACACAATGGTCAGGTCCAGCATCACAACACAATGGTCAGGTACAGCATCACAACACAATGGTCAGGTACAGCATCACAACACAATGGTCAGGTACAGCATCACAACACAAGGTACAGCATCACAACACAATGGTCAGGTACAGCATCACAACACAATGGTCAGGTACAGCATCACAACACAATGGTCAGGTACAGCATCACAACACAATGGTCAGGTACAGCATCACAACACAATGGTCAGGTACAGCATCACAACACAATGGTCAGGTCCAGCATCACAACACAATGGTCAGGTCCAGCATCACAACACAATGGTCAGGTACAGCATCACAACACAATGGTCAGGTCCAGCATCACAACACAATGGTCAGGTTCAGCATCACAACACAATGGTCAGGTTCAGCATCAAAACACAATGGTCAGGTCCAGCATCATAATGCAATGGTCAGGTGCAGCATCACAACACAATGTTCAGGTCCAGCATCACAACAAAATGGGCAGGTCCAGCATCACAACATAATGGTCAGGTACAGCACCACAACACAATGGTCAGGTAAAGCATCACAACACTATGGTCGGGTCCAGCGTCACAACACAATGGTCAGGTCCAGCACCACAAGACTATGGTCAGGAACAGGTCCAGCATCACAACACAATGGTCAGGTCCAGCATCAGCAACACAAAGGTCAGGTACAGTCATGGTCAGGTACAGCACCACAACACAATGGTCCAGCATCACAACACAATGGTCAGGTCCAGCATCACAACACAATGGTCAGGTCCAGCACAACCAGGTCCAAGGGTCAGGTCCAGCATCACAACACAAGTCAGGTCCAGCATGGTCCACAACACAATGGTCAGGTCCAGCACCGCAACACAGTAGTCAGGTCCAACACCACAACACAATGGTCAGGTCCAGCACCACAACACAATGTTCAGGTCCAGCACCACAACACAATGTTCAGTTCCAGCACAACAAAATGGTCAGGTAGAGCATCACAACACAATGGTCATCCGGTGCCACAACACAATGGTCAGGTCCAGCACCACAACACAATGTTCAGGTCCAGCACAACACAACGGTCAGGTCTAGCATCACAACACAATGGTCAGGTCCAGCACCACAACACAGTAGTCAGGTTCAGCACCACATCACAATGATCAGGTCCAGCATCACAACACAATGGTCAGGTCCAGCATCACAACACAATGGTCAGGTCCAGCATCACAACACAATGGTCAGGTCCAGCATCACAACACAATGGTCAGGTCCAGGATCACAACACAATGGTCAGGTCCAGCATCACAACACAATAGTCACGTACAGCACCAGAACACAATGGTAAGGTCCAGCATCACAACACAATGGTCCGGTCCAGCATCACAACACAGTAGTCAGGTTCAGCACCACAACACAATGATCAGGTCCAGCATCACAACACAATGGTCACTTACAGCACTACAACACAATGGTCACGTACAGCATGACAACACAATGGTCACGTACAGCATCACAAGACTATGGTCAGGTACAGCATCACAACACTATGGTCGGGTCCAGCATCACAACACTATGGTCAGGTCCAGCATCACAACACAATGGTCAGGTCCAGCATCACAACACAATAGTCAGGTACGGCATCACAGCACAATGGTCAGGTCCAGCATCACAACACAATGGTCAGGTCCAGCATCACAACACAATGGTCACGTACAGCACCAGAACACAGTGGTCAGGTCCAGCATCACAACACAATGGTCAGGTCCAGCACCACAACTCAGTAGTCAGGTTCAGCACCACAACACAATGATCAGGTCCAGCATCACAACACAATGGTCACATACAGCACCACAACACAATGGTCACGTACAGCATGACAACACAATGGTCAGGTAAAGCACCACAACACAATGGTCAGATCCAGCATCACAACACAATGGTTAGGTCCAGCATCACAGCACAATGGTCAGGTCCAGCATCACAAGACTATGGTCAGGTAGAGCATCACAACACTATGGTCGGGTCCAGCATCACAACACAATGGTCAGGTCCAGCATCACAAGACTATGGTCAGGTACAGTATCACAACACAATGGTCAGGTACAGCATCACAACACAATGGTCAGGTCCAGCATCACAACACAATGGTCAGGTACAGCATCACATCACAATGGTCAGGTACAGCATCACAACACAATGGTCAGGTACAGCACCACAACACAATGGTCAGGTACAGCATCACAACACAATGGTCAGGTACAGCATCACAACACAATGGTCAGGTACAGCACCCCAACACAATGGTCAGGTACAGCATCACAACACAATGCTCAGGTCCAGCATCACAACACAATGGTCAGGTCCAGCATCACAACACAATGGTCAGGTACAGCATCACAACAAAATGGTCAGGTCCAGCATCACAACATAATGGTCAGGTCCAGCATCACATCACAAGGGTCAGGTCCAGCATCACAACACAAGGGTCAGGTCCAGCATCACAACACAATGGTCAGGTCCAGCATCACAACACAATGGTCAGGTACAGCATCACAGCACAATGGTCAGGTCCAGCATCACAACACAATGGTCAGGTCCAGCATCACAACACAGTCAGGTCCAGCATCCCAACACAATGGTCAGGAACAGCATCACAACACAATGGTCAGGTACAGCACCACAACACAATGGTCAGGTAAAGCATCACAACACTATGGTCGGGTCCAGCATCACAACACAATGGTCAGGTCCAGCATCACAAGACTATGGTCAGGTACAGTATCACAACACAATGGTCAGGTCCAGCATCACAACACAATGGTCAGGTACAGCACATCACAATGGTCAGGTACAGCATCACAACGCAATGGTCATGTAGAGCACCACAACACAATGGTCAGGTACAGCATCACAACACAATGGTCAGGTCCAGCATCACAACACAATGGTCAGGAACAGCATCACAACACAATGGTCAGGTACAGCACCACAACACAATGGTCAGGTACAGCATCACAACACAATGGTCAGGTCCAGCACCACAACACAATGGTCAGGTACAGCATCACAACACAATGGTCAGGTCCAGCATCACAACACAATGGTCAAGTCCAGCATCACAACACAATGGTCAGGTACAGCATCACAACAGAATGGTCAGGTCCAGCATCACAACACAAGGGTCAGGTCCAGCATCACAACACAAGGGTCAGGTCCAGCATCACAACACTATGGTCATATCCAGCATCACAACACAATGGTCAGGTCCAGCATCACAACACAATGGTCAGGTCCAGCATCACAACACAGTAGTCAGGTCCAGCATCACAACACAATGGTCAGGTCCAGCATCACAACACAATGGTCAGGTCCAGCATCACAACACAGTAGTCAGGTCCGGCACCACAATACAATGGTCAGGTCCAGCACCGCAACACAGTAGTCAGTCCAACACCACAACACAATGGTCAGGTCCAGCACCACAACACAATGTTCAGGTCCAGCACAACACAATGGTCAGGTCCAGCATCACAACACAATGGTCATCCGGTGCCACAACACAATGGTCAGGTCCAGCACCACAACACAATGTTCAGGTCCAGCACAACACAATGGTCAGGTCTAGCATCACAACACAATGGTCAGGTCCAGCATCACAACACAATGGTCAGGTCCAGCACCACAACACAGTAGTCAGGTTCAGCACCACATCACAATGATCAGGTCCAGCATCACAACACAATGGTCAGGTCCAGCATCACAACACAATGGTCAGGTCCAGCATCACAACACAATGGTCAGGTCCAGCATCACAACACAATGGTCAGGTCCAGCATCACAACACAATGGTCAGGTACGGCATCACAGCACAATGGTCAGGTCCAGCATCACAGCACAATGGTCAGGTCCAGCATCACAACACAATGGTCACGTACAGCACCAGAACACAATGGTCAGGTCCAGCATCACAACACAATGGTCAGGTCCAGCACCACAACACAGTAGTCAGGTTCAGCACCACAACACAATGATCAGGTCCAGCATCACAACACAATGGTCACGTACAGCATGACAACACAATGGTCAGGTCCAGCATCACAGCACAATGGGCAGGTCAGCATCACAAGACTATGGTCAGGTACAGCATCACAACACTATGGTCGGGTCCAGCATCACAACACTATGGTCAGGTCCAGCATCACAACACAATGGTCAGGTCCAGCATCACAACACAATGGTCAGGTACGGCATCACAGCACAATGGTCAGGTCCAGCATCACAACACAATGGTCAGGTCCAGCATCACAACACAATGGTCACGTACAGCACCAGAACACAGTGGTCAGGTCCAGCATCACAACACAATGGTCAGGTCCAGCACCACAACTCAGTAGTCAGGTTCAGCACCACAACACAATGATCAGGTCCAGCATCACAACACAATGGTCACATACAGCACCACAACACAATGGTCACGTACAGCATGACAACACAATGGTCAGGTCCAGCATCACAACACAATGGTTAGGTACAGCATCACAACACAATGGTCAGGTACAGCATCACAACACAATGATCAGGTACAGCATCACAACACAATGGTCAGGTCCAGCATCACAACACAATGGTCAGGTCCAGCATCACAACACAATGGTCAGGTCCAGCATCACAACACAATGGTCAGGTAGAGCATCACAACACAATGGTCAGGTACAGCATCACAACACAATGGTCAGGTCCAGCATCACAACACAATGGTCAGGTCCAGCATCACAACACAATGGTCAGGTACAGCATCACAACACAATGGTCAGGTAGAGCATCACAACACAATGGTCAGGTACAGCATCACAACACGATGGTCAGGTACAGCATCACAACACAATGGTCAGGTACAGCACCACAACACAATGGTCAGGTCTAGCATCTCAACACAGTGGTCAGGTACAGCATCACAACACGATGGTCAGGTACAGCATCACAACACGATGGTCAGGTACAGCATCACAGCACAATGGTCAGGTACAGCACCACAACACAGTGGTCAGGTACAGCACCACAACACAGTGGTCAGGTACAGCACCACAACACAATTGTCAGGTCTAGCATCTCAACACAGTGGTCAGGTACAGCACCACAACACAATGGTCAGGTACAGCACCACAACACAATGGTCAGGTCTAGCATCTCAACACAGTGGTCAGGTACAGCACCACAACACAATGGTCAGGTACAGCACCACAACACAGTGGTCAGGTACAGCACCACAACACAATGGTCAGGTCTAGCATCTCAACACAGTGGTCAGGTACAGCACCACAACACAGTGGTCAGGTACAGCACCACAACACAATGGTCAGGTACAGCACCACAACACAGTGGTCAGGTACAGCACCACAACACAATGGTCAGGTCTAGCATCTCAACACAGTGGTCAGGTACAGCACCACAACACAATGGTCAGGTACAGCACCACAACACAGTGGTCAGGTACAGCACCACAACACAATGGTCAGGTCTAGCATCTCAACACAGTGGTCAGGTACAGCACCACAACACAGTGGTCAGGTACAGCACCACAACACAATGGTCAGGTACAGCACCACAACACAGTGGTCAGGTACAGCATCTCAACACAGTGGTCAGGTACAGCACCACAACACAGTGGTCAGGTACAGCACCACAACACAATGGTCAGGTACAGCACCACAACACAGTGGTCAGGTACAGCACCACAACACAATGGTCAGGTCTAGCATCTCAACACAGTGGTCAGGTACAGCACCACAACACAGTGGTCAGGTACAGCACCACAACACAATGGTCAGGTACAGCACCACAACACAGTGGTCAGGTACAGCACCACAACACAATGGTCAGGTCTAGCATCTCAACACAGTGGTCAGGTACAGCACCACAACACAATGGTCAGGTACAGCACCACAACACAGTGGTCAGGTACAGCACCACAACACAATGGTCAGGTCTAGCATCTCAACACAGTGGTCAGGTACAGCACCACAACACAATGGTCAGGTACAGCATCACAGCACAATGGTCAGGTACAGCATCACAACACAATGGTCAGGTACAGCACCACAACACAATGGTCAGGTACAGCATCACAACACAATGGTCAGGTACAGCACCACAACACAATGGTCAGGTACAGCATCACAACACAATGGTCAGGTACAGCACCACAACACAATGGTCAGGTACAGCATCACAACACAATGGTCAGGTACAGCATCACAACACAATGGTCAGGTACAGCATCACAACACAATGGTCAGGTACAGCATCACAACACAGTGGTCAGGTCCAGCATAATGGTAGTCGGTGTACATCTCAAAAAGGAATTTCCACAGGTGGTGTTTAATGTAAAAATGTGGGTGGTTGTAATGTGGTGGGTGGTGGTAATGTGGTGGGTGGTGGTAATGATGGTAGGTGGTGGTAATGATGGTTGGTGGTGGTAATGATGGTGGTTGGTGGTAATGAGCGTGGGTGGTGGTTATGAGCGTGGGTGGTGGTAATGATGGTGGTTGGTGGTAATGATGGTGGTTGGTGGTAATGATGGTTGGTGATAATGATGGTGGTTAGTGGTAATGAGGGTGGGTGGTGGTTATGAGGGTGGATGGTGGCAATGATGGTAGGTGGTAATGAGGGTGGGTGGTGGTAATGAGGGTCGGTGGTTATGAGGGTGGGTTGTGGTTATGAGTGGGTGTTTATGAGGGTGGTGGTAATGAGGGTGGGTGGTAATGAGGGTGGGTGGTTATGAGGGTGGGAGATGGTAATGAGGGTGGGTGGTGGTAATGAGGGCGGGTGGTGGTAATGAGGGTGGGTGGTGGTAATGAGGGTGGGTGGTGGTAATAAGGGTGGGTGGTGGTAATAAGGGTGGGTGGTGGTAATGTGGGGGGGGGGGTGTAATGTGGGTGGGAGGTGGTAATGAGGATGGGTGGTGGTAATGAGTGGGTGGTGGTTATGACGGTGGGTGGTGGTTATGACGGTGGGTAGTTATGAGGGTGGGTGATGGTAATGACGGTGGGTAGTTATGAGGGTGGGTGGTGGTTGAGGGTGGGTGGTGGTAATGAGGGTGAGTGGTGGTTAGGGTGGGTGGTGGTAATGATGGTGGGTGGTGGTAATGATGGTGGGTGGTGGTTATGATGGTGGGTGGTGGTTATGATGGTGGGTGGTGGTTATGAGGGTGAGTGGTGGTAATGAGGGTGGGTGGTGGTAATGAGGGTGGGTGGTGGTAATGATGGTGGGTTGTGGTTATGATGGTGGGTGGTGGTTATGAGGGTGGGTGGTGGTAATGAGGGTGGGTGGTGGTAATGATGGTGGTTAGTGGTAATGAGGGTGGGTGGTGGTAATGATGGTGGTTGGTGGTAATGATGGTGGGTGGTGGTAATGAGGGTGGGTGGTGGTAATGAGGGTGGGTGGTGGTAATGAGGGTGGGTGGTGGTAATGACGGTGGGTGGTGGTAATGAGGGTGGGTGGTGGTAATGAGGGTGGGTGGTGGTAATGAGGGTGGGTGGTGTTATTGTGGGTGGGTGGTGGTTATGAGGGTGGGTGGTGGTAATGAGGGTGGGTGGTGGTAATGAGGGTGGGTGGTGGTAATGAGGGTGGGTGGTGGTAATGACGGTGGGTGGTGGTAATGAGGGTGGGTGGTGGTAATGAAGGTGGGTGGTGGTAATGAAGGTGGGTGGTGGTAATGAGGGTGGGTGGTGGTAATGAGGGTGGGTGGTGGTAATGACGGTGGGTGGTGGTAATGAGGGTGGGTGGTGGTAATGAGGGTGGGTGGTGGTAATGAGGATGGGTGGTTGTAATGAGGGTGGGTGGTGTTTATGAGGAAGGGTGGTGGTAATGAGGATGGGTGGTTGTAATGAGGGTGGGTGGTGTTTATGAGGAAGGGTGGTGGTAATGAGGGTGGGTGGTGTTTATGAGGAAGGGTGGTGGTAATGAGGAAGGGTGGTTGTAATGAGGGTGGGTGGTGTTTATGAGGAAGGGTGGTGGTAATGAGGATGGGTGGTTGTAATGAGGGTGGGTGGTGTTTATGAGGAAGGGTGGTGGTAATGAGCATGGGTGGTTGTAATGAGGGTGGGTGGTGTTTATGAGGAAGGGTGGTGGTAATGAGGATGGGTGGTTGTAATGAGGGTGGGTGGTGTTTATGAGGAAGGGTGGTGGTAATGAGGGTGGGTGGTGTTTATGAGGAAGGGTGGTGGTAATGAGGAAGGGTGGTTGTAATGAGGGTGGGTGGTGTTTATGAGGAAGGGTGGTGGTAATGAGGATGGGTGGTTGTAATGAGGGTGGGTGGTGTTTATGAGGAAGGGTGGTGGTAATGAGCATGGGTGGTTGTAATGAGGGTGGGTGGTGTTTATGAGGAAGGGTGGTGGTAATGAGGATGGGTGGTTGTAATGAGGGTGGGTGGTGTTTATGAGGAAGGGTGGTGGTAATGAGGATGGGTGGTTGTAATGAGGGTGGGTGGTGTTTATGAGGAAGGGTGGTGGTAATGAGCATGGGTGGTTGTAATGAGGGTGGGTGGTGTTTATGAGGAAGGGTGGTGGTAATGAGGGTGGGTGGTGTTTATGAGGAAGGGTGGTGGTAATGAGGATGGGTGGTTGTAATGAGGGTGGGTGGTGTTTATGAGGAAGGGTGGTGGTAATGAGGATGGGTGGTGGTAATGAGGGTGGGTGGTGTTTATGAGGAAGGGTGGTGGTAATGAGGAAGGGTGGTTGTAATGAGGGTGGGTGGTGTTTATGAGGAAGGGTGGTGGTAATGAGCATGGGTGGTTGTAATGAGGGTGGGTGGTGTTTATGAGGAAGGGTGGTGGTAATGAGGGTGGGTGGTGTTTATGAGGAAGGGTGGTGGTAATGAGGATGGGTGGTTGTAATGAGGGTGGGTGGTGTTTATGAGGAAGGGTGGTGGTAATGAGGGTGGGTGGTGTTTATGAGGAAGGGTGGTGGTAATGAGGATGGGTGGTTGTAATGAGGGTGGGTGGTGTTTATGAGGAAGGGTGGTGGTAATGAGGGTGGGTGGTGTTTATGAGGAAGGGTGGTGGTAATGAGGATGGGTGGTTGTAATGAGGGTGGGTGGTGTTTATGAGGAAGGGTGGTGGTAATGAGGGTGGGTGGTGTTTATGAGGAAGGGTGGTGGTAATGAGGATGGGTGGTTGTAATGAGGGTGGGTGGTGTTTATGAGGAAGGGTGGTGGTAATGAGGATGGGTGGTTGTAATGAGGGTGGGTGGTGTTTATGAGGAAGGGTGGTGGTAATGAGGATGGGTGGTTGTAATGAGGGTGGGTGGTGTTTATGAGGAAGGGTGGTGGTAATGAGGATGGGAGTAGAAACTCGAAACCCATTAAAGGTATATCAAAGGTATACTATATATACCAGTCCCTCCAGGAATTGGTATTTTGCATATCTTTTGGATATATGTTTATGTCAGATATAATTTGTATGGTGCACAGAGTGTACAGAAGAACTCTGAGGGTCTTTAATTCTTATGTGTTGGAATATGTCTGATTACTGATTCGTACCTAAGTTTTCATTTATTTTTTTGTCATCCTCAGTGTATGAATCGATACTGGAATTATTTTGTTTCTTTTGATGAGTTATTTCAGTAATTTGGGTATGTTTTATTTTCTTGTTCAACTCTACAACAGCCACCACCTTCCCCATCCAATCATTACCCCACCACTTCTACCACGATCATCCCCGCAACCCTTATCCCCACCACTACTGTTACAGCCTCCTTCACCCCCTGCAACAGGAGCAGCAGATGCGACAATAGCAGCAGCATCAACACTAGCAGGAATAGTGTCAATCGGATTAGTAGGAGCAACATCAAGTGCAGTCGTGGTAGCAGGAGTAGGAGTGGCCAGGCATGGTAAGCCTCCTGACTCACACTTGTAGGAAACCCTCAACTTATTGATTGTTGGTCGCCGCTCCACCAGACACACACACACCCAGTACGGCAGGAATACACTACAATATACACACTAGTACATCAACACTAACACTGACACGCATCCATGTTTATTTCTGAATTACGAAGTGTTGCAGTTTTGATCATCAGGCTTGTGGTGCCTACTGCGTGCATGAAGCATCAACAGTCAGACTGGCCAGGCCGTCAACCAGGACTATCTAGTATAAGAACGGCCAAATAAGGGAGGAGCCATCAACAGGTAAACAACAGGTTTATAAACAGATACAACAAGCGACTTCTACCACTGAGTGTACCAACTCATACAGCGCCTGAACCGGATTCGTGGAATTCCATATGTATAAAGAAGTGCAAAGCTCCACTAGCACGAGCACTAAGTACTCTTTAAAAGAACTGTCTAGATACAGGTGAAATCACAGAGGCCTTAAAGAGTGTGGACATAGCTCCATTGCATACAGGACGAATTATATATAGCACTAACCAAATATTAGAGACCAGTAGCCCTGACGTCACATGGGTCTTTGAAAGGGTGGAGAGACATCAAATTAAAACTTTATGGAACAGCATAACTTACACAACCCAAACTAACACGGGTTTAGAGCAGAAAGACCATGTTTGTCAAAACTAAACCACTACGATAATTACAAAGTCGATGAATGAAAATCAAACTGCAGATGCGACCTTTAGGTATTTCACAAACCACTGTACATAAATTGAGGGTTTTAGGTATAAATGGGAAAGTAGGCAATTTGATTTTCAATATTCTGACAAATGGAATACAGTAATAGTAAGCAGAGCAAAATTCAGCATTAGCAAAGTAAAATGCTCAATAACCCTAGCCACGGTCCTGACACCTTTACTCGCCTCAGTTAGGTATCATCGTTTACAGATACCAAAATAAGAATGAAAATCAACTCGGTAGAGGATATAGAAAATTCCAGTGGGCAGTTCATGGCATTAAAAAATGACAAGTTTCAACTGCTTAAATATAGACAGAATGAAGAATTCGAAAGAGACTGTATACGAAATATAAGATCATCAAATAGAACGAAATGAACTTGTAAAAAATCTGGGAGTACTGTCAGCAGCTTTTTCAAAGAATACAATACGGAAAATATCACGAAAGCCCGAAAAATGCCGAGGTAACCCTTTTCAAATCACTTGTGCTTTCTCGACTTAAGTATTCCTCAACACTAACGGCTGGACCAGATACAGAGATCATTTACGGCCCGCATAAATCCAATAAAACCTTTAAATTAATCTAAACGTCTCAAAGTCCTAAATTTGTACTCAATGATGAGGGGTAGAAATACATGATAATATATATACGGAAGGTGCTCGAAGGTCTGGTCCTGAATCTTCATACTGCCAAAAGAACTTACCGGAGAGACGAAAATAGCAGAAAGTGTAAAATAAATTCACTGAGAATCCGGGGCACCGTGGGCGCAATAAGAGAGCACTGTAAAAACATCTGTGGACCCAGACTATTTAATACACTGCCACAAGATATCAAAAATATGACCAGAACAAGTGCATAAGTTTTCAAGAGGAAATTGGACTTGTACAGCAGAATGGAAAACTAATGTGAAGGACTTGGGATTGACAATGTCAGTGGATCTCCCTTTCAAAGCTTACAACAATGTCATTATCACATCTGCTAGGAAAATGATAAGATGGATAATCAGAACCTTCAAAACAAGTGATGCCAAGCCAATGATGATCCTCTTTAGGTCACTTGTTCTCTCTAGGCTGGAATACTGCTGTACACTAAGAGCTCCTTTCAAGTGAGGCGAAACTGTAGATCTGGAGAATGTACAGAGAATCTTCATTGCATGTGTAAGTACTGTCAAACACATCAGTTAATGAGACCGTTTGAAGTCCCTTACCTTTGATATAACCGAAGTTTCGAGAGTTTCACTACTCTCGGAGCCCGGTCATGGGCCAGGCACGTCTAGTGCTTGCCTGGTCAACTAGACTGTTGCTGTGTAAGAAAGGTATAAAATACCGACAATATGAAAGTTAAGACACATGTGCAACATCTGGATATCTTTATTGTAGACGTTTCGCCATCCAGTGGCTTTATCAATACAGATTCTAGGACATAATAGGAAGACAGTAGAACTATATACAAAAGATGAGGTAATCAGTCCCTCGGCCTTGGAGTTAGTGTTCACAGCATCGTGGTGGAGAATCTGGAGCAAAGGCAAGAAGACTGACGTTTATATAGACTGTTGCTGCTGGAGGCCTGCTGCCCCACATCCATCACAGGCTGGGTGATCTGGCACCTGGTGAAGATACTTGTCCAGTTTCCTCTTGAAAGCTTCTACACTTGTTCCAGCCGTGTTTCCTGTATCTTCTGACAAGATGTTGAAAAGTCTGGGACCACGAATGTTGATATAGTGTTCCCTTATTGTCCCCACCGCACCCCTGCTCCTCACTGGGTTTATTTTGCATTTCCTCCCATATCTCTCACTGCAGTGTGAAGATTTGGGACCAAGCGCTCGAGTACTTTCCAGGTGTATATTATCCTGTATCTCTTTCTCTCTTCCGCTCCAATGAGCACATGTTCAAGACCTGAAGGCGTTCCCAGTAATTTAGGTGCTTTACTGGGTCAATGTGAGCCGTAAACGATCTCCGTATTTGTTCCAGCTCAGATACTTCTGCTTTTGATGGGGTCGTCAGCACTGAGCAATATTCTAAATGAGGGAGCACTAGCGATTTGAAGTGTGTTACCACTGGCATTATTTCCCTTGTTTTGAAAGTTCTCAATACCCACCCCGTCATCTTCCTGGCTGTTGTGATATTTGTCTTCTTATGATCTTTAAAAGAAAGGTCAGCTGACATAATTATTTCCCAAGTCTTTTACGTATTCCTTTCGTTCTATTTGGTGACCCTCTTGAGTTTTGTATACAGTGTTCCTTTTGAGTTCATTCTCTCCATACCTAAGTAGCTGGAAGTTAACACCGATAAAAGTCATGTTCTCCACTGCCCACTGGAAAACCTTGCTTATGTCTTCCTGTAAATTTTCAGTGTCCTCTACCATAGTGACTTTAACGCTTATTTTAGTGTCATCTGCAAATGATACAAAACTGTGACAGGTGTTTTTATCTGTCTGCTATGAGGATGAGAAACAGCAGAGGTGCGAAGACATTATCTTGGGGAACTGAACTTTTTACCTCGCTGATGTTGGATCTTGCTCTGTTTACTACTTGTGTACGAATGGTATATAATACCGACAAGATGAGAGTAAGACACATGTGCAACATCTGGGTATCTTTATTGTAGACGTTTCGCCATCCAGTGGCTTTATAAATACAAATTCTAGGACATAACTTGAAGACAGTAGAACTACGTACAGAAGATGAGGTAATCAGTCCCTCAACCTAGGAGTAGGTGCGAACAGCACCATAGTCGTGGAGATTCTGAAGCAGAAGAAAGAATCCTGGCGCTTATATAGTAACGTCAGGTGAAGCAGACGAGGGCAAATTCACTGGTAGGCGGGATTCCCCAGTGGAAGTAGGTCCTTCCCAAAGAGATGGGTTAGTTGTAGTAGTAGTTGTCGTAGCCGTGAAGGTTATGTACATGTCCTCAGAATCAAGATTCCATGATGTTGCAGTGTCTGACAAGTTATGTAAGAATGGTATATATTACCGACACACACACACACACACACACACACACACACACACACACACACACACACACACACACACACATACACACACACACATACACACACACACATACACACACACATACACACACACACACACACACATACACACACACTAGGATTCTTTCTTCTGCTTCAGAATCTCCACGACTATGGTGCTGTTCGCACCTACTCCTAGGTTGAGGGACTGATTACCTCATCTTCTGTACGTAGTTCTACTGTCTTCAAGTTATGTCCTAGAATTTGTATTGATAAAGCCACTGGATGGCGAAACGTCTACAATAAAGATACCCAGATGTTGCACATGTGTCTTACTCTGTTTACTACTGCTTTCTGTATTCTCTGTGTTAAGAACCCGAAAATCCATCTACCTACCTTCCCCGTAATATTACGCCCATGGCCCTCATTTTGTGCGCTATCACTCCATAATCGCATCTGTCAAACGCCTTTGCAAAATCTGTGTAAATCACATCTGCGTTTTGGTCTTCCAATGCCTCCGTAATTCCGTCATAATGGTTCAGCAGCTGTGACATCCATGATCGTCCTGCTCTAAAACCATGCTGGTTCGGGTTATGCTGGTCCATGAAATTTTGTAATCTGCCGTCTCATCACTCGAAGATTTTTATAATGCGAGAAGTTAGGGCGATTGGTCTGTAATTTTTAGCTAGTGCTCTACTACCTCCCTTATGCAAAGGAGCTATGTCTGCACTCGTTAAGGCCTCCGGTATTTCACCTAGATCTAAGCTCTTTCTCCAAAGAATACTGAGGGCTCATGCTAGTGGTACTTTGCATTTCTTTATAAATAAGGCATTCCATGAATCTGGTCCAGGTGCTGAGTGGACATGTTATCCATTTCTTTTTCGAAATCTATGTGATTTATACTAATGTCAATTAGTTGGTCCTTTGAATGTGCAAGAGGGAACTGCAGTGTTCCTTCTCTGTTATGTTCTTAGTACCTAAAGACTGTACCTGAGCAGTTGGACTGTGGTTCGTACGTTGGACTGCGTGTGACTGGCAATAACAACCTGGTTGATCAGGCCTTGATCCACCGCCTAGTTATAGACCAGGCAGCGGGGGCATAACCCTTGGAACACCCTCTAGATAGGTAGGCACCATCCGCCAAGTATCACATCAACCAGGCTGTGATGGACATGTGGGCCAGAGGGCCGCCAGCAGTAAGAGCCTGGTTGATCAGGCAAGCACCAGACGAGCCTTGCCCAGAGCCGGAGTAGGAAAATCTTCAAAAAACATTTCCAGTAAATCATCGGAAAGAAACAGACAGCCATAAACATTGAAGCGATCTTCAAATAATTATAATATCAAACAAATATATTTGAAGAGCAGATATCAACTCCTACACTTGATGTGCATCTAGCCTCTCTGAAACCCTGGAAAACTATCTTTACAATTCTCTATCCTAAGTTTATGACTGGAAAAGTTGAGAGCAAACGTATACAAGGCCAGTTTAAATTACCTCTCCCCAAGACAACTCATACAAATATAGCGGAAACACTTAAGAGAAAATATAGAATACAAAACTAATCAAAAATAAAAAAAACACAAATGTCAAATATAGGAAAGACAATTTACACGGAGAAATTGTCAATACAGAATATGAACTTAAAATACTCAAAGCAAATAGAAGAAACATTAAAGAAACAAAAAGCCTTTCAGAAAATCCTAAGATCTTAAAACTGTTTTAACAAAAAAAATCCAGAGAGAAGAGTATAGAGTAGTAATGATCAAGTTAATCAACTCAGATACCAACAATACTCCAATATTTCTGCCCAACCCACAAATTATGTACCTGACATTATCGTAAATCCTTCGTATGTCGAAAAAGAAACAGACAACACGTCCACCGCTCAGCACCAAGCATGCAAAATATTACCTCCACCAGTACTAGTTGGTTTCACAACTGACGTTAAAAAGTGAAGAGGCAGTCACTCTAGAAGGCAACAGAGCAATGATAAAAAAAATCACATTTCATAAAGTTTATTAAAGGTTACCTAGATGCAAATTAACTGATTATATACCTCTGAAGAGTTTCGAGAGTTTGACTACTCTGAGCCCAGCCATGGGCCAGACTCGTCCGGTGCTTGCCTGATCAACCAGGCTGTTGCTGGAGGCAACAGCTTGAGTTTCTTTTATCTGTGAAACAGATGCCTGGTCCAACCTTACTAAGTGAGACTCAAGAAACTGGTTAAATAAATGGGGGTCCATACTTAGTGATCAGCCCTGAGCTACCATACACCATATAATATATATATATATATATATATGTATGTGTGTGTGTGTGTGTGTGTGTGTGTGTGTGTGTGTGTGTGTGTGTGTGTGTGCATGTACAGTATGGGACACCATGCGTTTAGCTCTAGTTTTACTTACATTTTTGGTTTGTCTCCTGCAGCCTAAATCTACAAAGATAAATTGCTGATTCATGTATGTTCAATTTTTACGTGTAGTCTCACACTGTTTTCTTGTGAATAGGTTGATTAATTACAAGTTTTGTAAATTAATAATAAAGATATATTCCCAGTGGTTTCTGTCTGTACACCAAGTAACTGCTTTCACCTTTCCTCAGTTGATGGTACTTATTATTTCCTTCATTTGGGAGGAGATTCTTGTCCTTCAACAATGAGTGACACTTGCCCCGTTTACTAAGGTTTCCCCAGGCAATACAGAGCAGACCGTCTCACCATTTTCTACGGTGGCGGCTCTGGCACCCAGGATATTTTTACCTCTTGCCCTCCATTTTCTGCAGTGTCCGTCGCAACCCCCGTTTCCTCTAACATGTATATAACAAGGTTCCAGTCACCCAAACTAAAGATTTGTGAGACAGTACAGAAAGTAGAAGAAATATTAAAGTAAAAATACAATAGTATAATTACAATACCGCAATTTAATACTTGCATGATACAAAGAAACTTCCTACAAAGACCTGTAACACATCATAAAACGTTCATCATACAACACATTGCATAAAACGAAATCTTTAGTTAAATGCAACGAGTAGATTTAAACCACTGTTTTATGTATGTCTGTATAACGAACGTAAGTACGTACGTGTGTGTGTGTGTGTACTCACCTATTTGTGGTTGCAGGGGTCGAGTCCTAGCTCCTGGCCCCGCCTCTTCACCGGTTGCTACTAGGCCCTCTCTCTCCCCGCTCCATGAGCTTTATCAAACCTCGTCTTAAAACTGTGTATGGTTCCTGCCTCCACTACGTCATTTTCTAGGCTATTCCACTGCCTTACAACTCTATGACTGAAGAAATACTTCCTATTATCTCTCTGACTCTGACTCTGTGTGTGTGTGTGTGTGTGTGTGTGTGTGTGTGTGTGTGTGTGTGTGTGGTGTGTGTGTGTGTGTGTGTGTGTGTGTGTGCATGTGTGTGTGTGCATGTGTATGTGTGTGTGTGCATGTGTGTGTGTGCGCATGTGTGTGTGTGCATGTGTGTGTGCATGTGTGTGCATGTGTGTGTGTGCATGTGTGTGCATGTGTGTGTGCATGTGTGTGTGCATGTGTGTGTGCATGTGTGTGTGCATGTGTGTGTACATGTGTGTGTGTGTGCGCTTACCTAATTGTGGTTGCAAGGGTTGAATCATAGCTCCTGGACCCCGCCTGTTCACTGGTCGCTACTGGGTCACTCACTCCCTTCTCTGTGAGCTTTATCATGCATCACTTTCCAGATTATTCCACTTCCTGACAGCTCTGTAACTGAAGAAATACTTCCTAACCTCTCTGTGATTTATCTGAGTCCTCGTCTTCCAATTGTGACCCCTCGTTGCTGTGTCCCATCTCTGGAACATCCTGTCTCTGTCCACCTTGTCAATACCTCTCAATATTTTATATGTTGTCATAATGTCCCGCCCTGTCCTCCAAAGTCGTAAAGCCAGTTTCCCCTAACCTCTCGTCGCAGGACATGCCCCTTAGCTCAGGGACTTCCAAACTGGAGCTGCATACTCTAATACAGGCCTGACGTACACGGTGTACAGAGTCCTGAACGACTCCTTACTGAGATGTCGGAAAGCTATTTTTAGGTTTGCTAGTTGCCCATATACTTCAGTAGTTACATGGTTGATGTGAGCTTCAGGAGATATGTTCGGTATTATAATCACCCAAAGATCCTTTTCCCTTGAGTGAGGTTTGCAGTCTTTGGCCCCCGAGGCCGTATGCTGTCTGCGGTCTTCTTTGCCCTTACCCGACCTTCAAGACTTTGCACTTGGTGGGGTTGAAATCCAGGAGCCAGTTCCTAGACAGGGCTGTAGCCTGTCCCGATCCCTTTCTAGTCTTGCCTGGTCCTCCTCCGATTGAATTCTCCTTATTAACTTTACATCGTCTCCATACACACTTCTGAATCTATTCCTTCTGTCATGTCATTCACACATATCAGAAACAGCACTGGTCCTAGAACTGACCCTTGTGGAACCTCGCTCGTCATAGGCGCCCACTCCGACACCTCATCACGTACCATGACTAGGTGTTGCTTTCCTGTTAGGTACTCTCTGATCCATTGCAGTGTCTTCCCTGTTATACCTGCCTGGTCCTTCAGCTTTTGCACTAGTCTCTTGTATGGTACTGTGTCAAAAGCCTTTTTAAAGTCCAAGAAAGTGCAATCTACCCACCCCTCTCTTTCTTGTCTTACAGCTGTCACCTTGTTATTGAACTCCAGGAGGTTCGTGACAGTCCCGTCCCTGAATCCGTGCTGGTTGTCGCAGATAAGCTCATTCTTTTCTAAATGCGCCACCACTGTTAAGAACATAAGGCCTACTGGCCCATGCGAGGCCTAAGCCAATGCTTTAACCTAGTCAGGTCAGGTCAGGCCACATTCACTTTAGGAAGGAGAACGGCATCTGACCTAGTAGCCCAAGCTAGTCAGGTCCAACTCACACCCACTCATGTATTTATCTAACCTTCTCCAGTGATACTGGTCTGTAGTTTAATGCTACATGTCTCTTTCTTTTTTAAAAATTTGAACTACATATGCTGTCTTCCATACTTTAGGTACTATATATATATATATATATATATATATATATATATATATATATATATATATATATATATATATATATATATATATATATAAAACAACACTGCGACTACCCAAGGACTCGAACCCATACTGCTTTGGCGTGCCTCATGGTGGGCGAAAACTCATGACACCTTAATCCACGGGACCATACGATCCTTAAGAGCAGCGCATCCAGCAGAGCTGGATGTTGTACTCGCTACCCAAGGACATTCGGTGGTGTGGATGACTCTAGGCTAATTTCATTCTAGTCCCAGTTTGGTGTACTAGTACAACGAGTAGAATTTTATAATATTGTGCAAGACAGGTATACAATACCGACAAGATGAAAGTTAAGACACTTGTGCAACAACTGGTTATCTTTATTGTAGACGTTTCGCCATCCAGTGGCTTTATCAATACAGATTCTTGGACATAACAAGAAAACAGAAGAACTATATACAAAAGACGAGGTAATCAGTCCCTCAGTCTTGGAGGTGGTGTTTAGAGCACCGTGGTTGTAGAGATTCTGAAGCAGAGGCAAGGAGACAGGCGTCAGTGAATAGGGACGTGTAGCAGACGAGAGCATAGTCACTGGTAGGCGGAATTCCCCAGTGGCAGTAGGTCCTACCCAAATTGATGGATTAGTTGTTGTAGCCGTGAAGAATGTCAAGTAGATGTTCTCTGAACCATTATATTATTGTGCCCACGAACATGGGTTCGAGTCCTTTGCTAGTCGCAATGTTGTTACTGAGCGTATAATACCACTATTTCGTGGGCACAATATATATATATATATATATATATATATATATATATATATATATATATATATATATATATATACACGGGATCATTCAAGAGACACTGAATTACAAGATAATAACTTTAACATACATTCTGTCAAATGTTGTGGAGAGGGTAATACGGAAAACCAGAGTAGAGTTTAGAGAAAAAACTTCTTTAGTAGATAGGATGCATTTAGTTAAGGATAGAAAATCTTGTCCTTTGCTTTTGTTGTTTATTACAGTCGTAGATATATATGAAGACGGTGAGGGGACCAGGGAATATTAGAAGGCAGAGTGTAACAATTAGGTATATTACATGAGAATGAGAGAGCGCAATGAGTAGTTCCAGAAGGATCAGTACTAGGGAAGATACTCTTCCTAATACACAAGAACGATCTAATAGAGGGGATTGAGACCCATTTGTCAAAGTTTACTGATGATGTAAAACTAATAAGAACTGGAGAAAAGTAATAAATTTCAGGGACACCTCATAAGACAACAATAAAAAGCAGTGAGGTGAGCACAGCCCAAATAAAGGCACGAGCGTACGAGCTGAGGGAAAGGGAGACTAGACACAGTAGATCATGTAGGGAGTAAACATGTAAGTGAAAAGCACCTGGGCTAAATTAAGCACCATACATATCGCCTAAAATGCACACAAACCGTATAACCTAAGCGGCATGTGCAAGATCAGTAAATCTCAGAGCAACATTAAGCAAACGCAGACCTCTATCCTCTTCAAGAGGAAGCTTATTAAGTTCAAGCTAGTTTCTGATCAGCCGGGCTGTGGTGTATACGGTGGACTACGTGCAGCTAGCATCAACTGTTTAGTTGATCAAACCATGCACTGGGAGGCCTGGTCTGTGACCAGGCCCCGGGGCACTGACTCCCAAAATCATATTCAAGTGAGCTTCAGATAAGAATCCTTCAGAACTTCATATATAACATATGTTGTATCAAGAACGTAGAGGTTCCGAGGTTCACAACCAGCCTAGTATCAGAAATGAAAGGAATGAACTATAAGAAGAGTTGAAGGAAATGAATCTGACGACCCTGGCAGAGAGGACAAGGAAGAACTTGAATTCAGAGGACAGATAATCACAGACTGTCTGAATTAAGAAGACCAGGATAAAGAGAACACAGGGAGCTGAAAACGCAGATAACCCATATGGATAAACCAGGGTACTGGTGGAGCTTGAACTACCGGTAAGCGAGTCGTAAACTCCAGGCCAGTGCGTAAGCCAGTGGGCCAACTGAATACAATAAGATTCATCCAACCAGGTATATTTGTACATCATAGAAAGGTTAGCATGGGGCACCACTGTGACCACAAATGCATGATGACGGCTTTGAGGGGACTTGAGGTAGAGTTCGCCACGGCCACGTTGGCAGGAAATTCATCTGTAAAAACTTGCATTTGTGGTCACAGTGGGGCCTATGCTAACCTTCCTATGGTGTATAAATATACCCAGTTGGATGAATCTTCTTGTAGCCAGCTGGCCCAGTGGCTAACGCGTCGGTCTGGGGTTTTACAACTCACTAACCGTGGGTTCAAGCCCCGCTCGTGGTATGGTTTGTTTGCAATCGTGTTATTACGACACTTGGTGAATCAAGCCATACGGGTGTAACGCAGTATTTTGTGTCTCAGGATGGTTGACATGTGGAATGACTTGCATTTTACCTGCGATAGATTTGTGACCTGTTTCCGGAGTTTTCCTGGTCATGGACCCGACCGCGGGTGAGTTGATACCCAAATACCCCCCAGGCAGGTAGACCCCCGCGGCCCGTCCCTAGGCTAGGCCTCCTTGTTGACTGGTCAACCAGGCTGTTGCTGTTGGCGGCTTGCTATCCCATATGTCCATCACTGTCTGGTAGCTCCGGTACACTGCGACAGTAGTTATCTAGCTTTTTTACTTGAATACTATACTGGTCCCAGGTAAGACAGTGAAGGATAACTGTATACCAAGCCTTAAGAATAGATATGAAAAGGTCTGAGAGCCCATCTAAGTAGTCTAGGCCTAATAGTTGAAGGATACCTGAAGTATATTTTTGGGGGTCATCGCCCCCACCGTCCGGCCTCAGACCACAAGTTTAAGTCATGTCTACTACAAGCTCTCAACATCTTGTGATGAAATGTATCACAATATATAATGGAAACACAGAGGAGGTGGAGGCAGTACAACTGTGTGTCCACTGTATACAGTGTAGCTTTACAACACAGTAATTCTTGTATATGAATGGACGAGTCTGGCCCATGGCCGGGCTCCGGGAGTAGAATCTCAAAAGTCAAAGGTATCGTATACAATACCGACAAGATGAAGAATTAGATATTTGGATATCTTTTTATTTTTAAACGTTTTTTACCTTCCAGTGGCCTTATCAATACAATACAGACATAATGTGAACACTAGTACACACAAAAGACGAGGTAATCAGTCCCTCAGCCAAGGAGTAGGTGATGAGAACCGTAATCTTGAAGACTCAGTCTTCAAGACTACGGTATCATCACCTGCTCCTAGACTTAAGGCTTTGGGGCAACTTTAGGCCTTGTCTCCCTGCTTGTAGCTAATACTACGTCATTTCATGCTACTGTAGCGCACTTGGGAGAAGTCATGGGTAGCCTGCCTCAGCTCTGTTTCCCAGGAAGAAAAGCATATTCAAAAACAAAAAGATCAAATGAAGACAGTATTCAGGCCCCAGTATGTGAACTACCAAAATGACTAGTTAACATACACATACCTCCCCATATCCTTCATTAATAACTGTAACAGCAGCACGCAAAATAAGTAAGTGTAAATATCTACCTCAGCAAAACTTACTCACAACTATAAGCAATAATCATATTGGTGTTGTTATCCGTCACGGACGACACTACATTATGTATGAGTGTCATCCATCTAGGCCACAACATACCTTAAAATAAGCACAAATAAACCTTGTTTACCTGTGAGCTACACAATAAAAACTTCTCAGTTCTGGAAGAACGATGACATCAACACACGCTTCCACAGTATACTCTACTAACATCAATGAATTTACATTTGTTGTTTTGAAGATTCTACTTATCCGGATTGTTAATATCTTTGTAGCTGAGATCATAACTTTGTTGTGATTACAGATGTGCTAAAGTATCGGCATCAGTATCAGCTGATTTGGAGGGTATCAGTTAATTCTGATTGCATCGGTATTGGTATCGGCCCGAAATTAAGTATCAGTATCGAGCCAAAAAAATTGTGATCCTTGAATGGCGAGTCCCTCTTTACAGTGAGAGACTCGTCAGTGTTTTCCGCTTTATTAACTGGTTAGAAATGGTTTTATATTTTCATCCAACTTTTATTTCCTCAAATTTTCCAGAGCACAGCAACCGAAATTTGCCCTCATTAAACATCATAGTGATTTCTGAGTTCCACTGAAAAACTAAATTTATATCAGATTGAATACTTGCTGTGTCCTCAATGGTGATGTGAACTGTCCATCTGTCTATACTGTATTGAGAAAAAAATTCGGGAAAATCATGTGCCTGGGGAATCAACTTTCGATGATTTTAGTCTACATAATACTGTTGTTTGGTGTGAGTGTGTAGTCACTTTCACACACACTCACCTCCATTTACAAAATTATCCGGAAACTTTAATATTTTTATTGTTAATTAGGGTAGGTCACATTTACGTATATTAACCTACATTTCAGAATACCGTAATTAGCTACAAATAAAAATAGTGAGTAATAGTTTGTTGGTCACAGAACAAGCACTACCATACTCTGATACAACTCTACAATGTTGATGGATTTCCAGAATTTTCCTCCTGCCGGCCCTGGGCCAGACTGTTTTAAACTATACTTGTCCTCTGGGCTGATGATCATCTTATATTTTCAATACATAAACGTTTTCTTGGGAGTCAACAAAGTGGAACCATAAGAGAACATTACACCCAGATGATCTACAGTGCTCTAAAATGTTACTTACTGTCTTCACTGCTTCAAGGAACAACGTCTGCCACTCCTAACATTGCTGTGACCAGTTTTTAGCATTCTTCTATGGTCATACCCCTCCCTGGGGATACGCTTATACGTATACTGATTGTTTGCTAAACCAGACTGTTGTTGGCGGCCAGATGACCCACATGACCCCCATAGCCTGATTCATCCAGTACATGTAAAGTTATAACTTGTCTAATTTAACGTCCTAGATAATCACCACTCTGTATCCCATCACTGTCCTGTATACCATCACCACTGCCCTGTATCCTATCACTACTAACCTGTATCGCATCACCACTACCCTCTAACCCATCACCACTGTCATCTATCCCATCATCACTGCCCATTATCCCATCACCACTACCCTATATACCATCACCATCCTTTTCAAATCACTTGTTCTCTCTAGGCTGGAATACTGCTGTACATTAACATCTCCATTCAAAGCAGGTGAAATCGCAGATCTAGAGAGTGTACAGAGATCCTTTACTGCACGTATAAGTTCTGTCAAGCACCTTAACTACTGGGAACGCTTGGAAGCACTTGACTTGTACTCGTTGGAACGCAGGAGGGAGAGATATATCATAATCTACACTTGGAAAATCTTGGAAGGAATGGTCCCAAATCTGCACACAGAAATCACTCCCTACGAAAGTAAAAGACTGGGCAGGCGATGCAAAATGCCCCCAATAAAAAGTAGGGGTGCCATTGGTACACTAAGGGAAAACACCATAAGTGTCAGGGGCCCAAGACTGTTCAACAGCCTCCCATCAAGCATTAGGGGAATTGCCAATAAACCCCTGGCTGCCTTCAAGAAAGAGCTGGACAGATATCTAAAGTCAGTGCCGGATCAGCCGGGCTGTGGCTCGTACGTTGGACTGCGTGCGGCCAGCAGTAACAGCCTAGTTGATCAGGTCCTGATCCACTGGGAGGCCTGGTCATGGACCGGGCCGCGGGGGCGTTGATCCCCGGAATAACCTCCAGGTAACCGCCCTATATCCCATCACCACCACCCTGTATACCATCACCACCACCCTGTATCCCAAGACCACCACCCGTACCACTACACTGTGTCCTATTACCACTGCCCTGTATCCCATCACCACCACCCTGTATCCTATCACCAGTGCCTTGCATCCAATCACTACCTCCCTGTATCCCACCACCACCACCACTCTGTATCCGCCCTGTATCCCATCAACACCGCTCTGTATCCCATCACCACCACCCTGTATACCATCACCACCACCCTGTATCCCAAGACCACCACCCGTACCACTACACTGTGTCCTATTACCACTGCCCTGTAACCCATCACCACCACCCTGTATCCTATCACCAGTGCCTTGCATCCAATCACTACCTCCCAGTATCCCACCACCACTATTCTGTATCCTATCACCTCCTTGTATCACATCACCACCGCCCTGTATCCCATCACCACCATCCTGTATCCCATCACCAATGCCCTGTATCCTATCACCACCGCCCTGTATCTAATCACAACCACCCTGTATCTAATCACAACCACCCTGTATCCCATCTACAAAGCCCTGTATCCCATCACTCCCGCCCTGTATCCCATCACCACCTCCCTGTATCACATCACCACCGTCCTGTATCCCATCACCACCGCCCTGTATCCCATCACCACCGCCCTGTATCCCATCACCACCTCCCTGTATCATATCACCACCACCCCGTATCCCATCGCCACTGCCCTGTATCCCATCACCACCGCCCTGTATACCATCGCCACCGCCCTGTATCTCATCACCACCTCCCTGTATTCCATAACCACCGCCCTGTATACCATCCCTGCCCTGTATTCCATCACCACTGCCCTGTATCTCATCACCACCGCCCTGTATACCATCACCACCGCCCTGCATCCAATCACCACCACCCTATATTGCATCACCACTACCCTGTATCCCATCAACACCACCCTGTATCCCATCACCACCACCCTGTATCCAATCACCACTGCCCTGTATCCAATCACCACCACCCTGTATCCCATCAACACTACCTGGTATCGCATCATCACCGCCCTGTATCCCATCACCATTGCCCTGTATCCCATCACCATGCATTCCATCACTAACAACCTGTATCCCATCAGCATCACCACGAATCCCATCACCAAAGCCCTGTATCCCATCACCAAAGCCCTGTATCCCATCACCAAAGCCCCGTATCCCATCAAGACCGCCGTGTATCCAATCACCACCGCCCTTTTATCCCATCACCACCGCCTTGTATCTAATCACCACCGCCCTATAACCCATCAACACCACCCTGTATCCAATCACCACCGCCCTTTATCCCATCTCCACCATCCTGTATGCCATCAC
This sequence comes from Cherax quadricarinatus, assembly GCF_038502225.1. Taxonomy (NCBI): domain Eukaryota; kingdom Metazoa; phylum Arthropoda; class Malacostraca; order Decapoda; family Parastacidae; genus Cherax; species Cherax quadricarinatus. Next base: position 53,958,433 of record NC_091294.1, on the reverse strand, counting down.
CACTGCGCTACATTTCATCACCACCTTGTATATCACCACCACCTTGTATACCACCACCACCTTGTATATCACCACCACCTTGTATATCACCACCACCTTGTATACCACCACCACCTTGTATATTCACCACCACCTTGTATACCACCACCACCTTGTATAACACCACCTTGTATATCACCACCTTGTATAACACCACCTTGTATAACACCACCTTGTATACCACCACCACCTTGTATATTCACCACCACCTTGTATATTCACCACCTTGTATACCACCACCACCTTGTATATTCACCACCACCTTGTATACCACCACCACCTTGTATATTCACCACCACCTTGTATACCACCACCACCTTGTATATTCACCACCACCTTGTATACCACCACCACCTTGTATAACACAACCTTGTATATCACCACCTTGTATAACACAACCTTGTATATCACCACCTTGTATAACACCACCTTGTATAGCACCACCACCTTGTATACCACCACCACCTTGTATATCACCACCACCATGTATATTCACCACCACCACCTTGTATATCACCACCTTGTATAACACCACCTTGTATACCACAACCTTGTATAACACCACCTTGTATATTCACCACCACCTTGTATATCACCACCACCTTGTATAACACCACCTTGTATATCACCACCACCTTGTATATCACCACCACCATGTATATCACCACCACCTTGTATATCACCACCTTGTATAACAACATCTTGTATATTCACCACCACCTTGTACATCACCACCACCTTATATATCACCACCATCTTGTATATCACCACCACCTTGTATATCACCACCACCTTGTATATCACCACCACCTTGTATATCACCACCTTGTATATCACCACCACCATGTATATCACCACCTTGTATATCACCACCTTGTATATCACCACCACCTTGTATAACACCATCTTGTATATCACCACCACCTTGTATAACACCACCTTGTATATCACCACCACCTTGTACACCACCTTGTATATCACCACCTTGTACACCACCTTGTATATCACCATCACCTTGTATATCACCACCTTGTACACCACCACCTTGTATATCACCACCCTGTATATCACCACCATCTTGTATATCACCACCTTGTATAACACCATCTTGTATATTCACCACCACCTTGTACACCACCGCCTTGTATATCACTACCACCTTGTATATCACCACCATCTTGTATATCACCACCACCTTGTACACCACCACCTTGTATATCATCGCCTTGTATAACACCACCTTGTATATCACCACCACCTTGTATATCAGCACCACCTTGTATATCAGCACCACCTTGTATAACACCACCTTTTATATCGCCCCCACCTTGTATATCACCACCACCATGTATATCACCACCACCTTGTACACAAACACCTTGTACACCACCACCTTCTATATCACCACCACCTTGTATATCACCACCTTGTACACCACCACCTTGTATATCATCACCTTGTACACCACCACCTTGTATATCACCACCACCTTGTACATCACTATCTTGTATATCACCACCACCTTGTATATCACCACCTTGTATATCACCACCACCTTGTACACCACCACCTTGTACACCACCACCTTGTGTATCACCACCACCTTGTATATTCACCACCACTTTGTATATCACCACCATCTTGCATATCACCACCACCTTGTATATCACCACCACCTTGTATATCACCACCTTGTACACCACCACCTTGTGTATCACCACCTTGTACACCACCACCATATTTTATATCACCACCACCTTGTATATCACCACCATCTTGTATATCACCACCTTGTATATCACCACCACCTTGTATATCACCACCACCTTGTATATCACCACCATCTTGTATATCATCACCACCTTGTATATCACCACCACCTTGCATATCACCACCACCTTGTACACCACCACCACCTTGTATATCACCACCACCTTGTATATCACCACCACCTTGTATATCACCACCACCTTGCGTATCACCACCATCTTGTATATCACCACCATCTTGTATATCACCACCTTGTATATTCACCACCACCTTGTATATCACCACCACCTTGTATATCATCACCATCTTGTATATCACCACCATCTTGTATATCACCACCTTGTATATTCACCACCACCTTGTATATCACCACCACCTTGTATATCACCACCATCTTGTATATCACCACCTTGTATAACACCACCTTGTACAGCACCACCACCTTGTATAACACCACCTTGTATAGCACCACCTTGTATAGCACCACCTTGTATAACACCACCGTTTATATCACCTTGTATAACACCACCGTTTATAAATCACCACCTTGTATAACACCACCTTGTATAGCACCACCTTGTATAACACCACCGTTTATAAATCACCACCTTGTATAACACCACCACCTTGTATAACACCTCCTTGTATAACACCTCCTTGTATAGCACCACCTTGTATAACACCACCGTGTATAGCACCACCTTGTATAACACCACCGTGTATATCACCACCATCTTGTCTATTATCTGTGCACATAATTACACATTAACATTAAAAAAAATAATAAAGATACCTACAGAGGCTTAGTACTTGGTTGAAATAAATACATTAATGTAAAGACAAAGTGTTATCGCCTGATGGCGATATTGATGAGGAAGACTAGCGCGAATATTGATGAGAGAAGACAAGAACCTTAGTTACTTTCGTGTCGTTTTTCTATCGCTTACCTTCCTTACAGGATGGATACCACCTGCAAGACGACAGTGTCTGCAAAATACTAAATTCCTTTTCATCACTCAGTCTGCGATAAAGTTTTATCTTCAACTTATGGGCGGCAAGGTAGAGGAGATTATAAGGCCACACCATGAATAAGACATGTGCAACACTTGATATTGGGGCACTCAACATCTTCATCCAAGGCTAAGGAACTGGACATTTTATTGTCTCCAAAGTCCTAAAGAATACCTGAAGATCAACGGCGCTGTCTCAGACCAGGTTGTTACTGCTGTCTTGTAGCCAGTAATAATTGAGGGTGACCTGACAGCCACGTGCTTGCTGGCTATCAGTGCTATCTCTGTTATCTCTCAGTATACTAATGGCACTTCTGATCTTCATTCTCTAGCTCTGCAATTTTGGTTGCCTTAAAAGAGGCTATTAATGTACAGTATTATTGCAGCGTAGAAAAAACAGGTGACTTAAAGAGGACCATCATTAGATTGGCATCACTTATTTTGAAGGTTCTCGGTGCCGGCCTTCAAGGTGAGATCTTCTGACATTATCATTTCTAAGTAAGGCTGTGCCAAAGTATCACTATCGGTGCATATCGACTAAGTCTGATATAAGTCGTTCACTGTACCGAGTGGTTATAGTTTTATACTATTTTCTGGTTCTTGTTTTCTCATTTTTTCCCTCAAGAAGCATGCTACTCAAGCGAAAAGCTTCAGTAATGAAGATGCCCAAATATTACTCGTACTTCTTATTTCATCAAGTTGTCTGTATTGTACAGAATTAAGGCGAGAGACGTTGCTCGACCCGGCTTAGTTGGAAGTCCCTTCCGGAACACATCCTTCACATGACCAACAACAAGTCAGTGAGAATCTCTGCTTGTGATGTGTTTATGAAGTATATTTGTAATACTATAGAGAATTATCTGTAGAAGATATTACTAAGAAAGACTGAGAAGAAATAATAACTGGATACTTGTACAAGGATATGAATTAACTATGTTCGTGCCTATGTGAGAGAGAGAAGAGGGAAGGATAAAGAGAGGAGGGGGAGAGGGGGGAGGAGAGTGGGAATGGAGAAGGGTGAGGGCGAGAGGGAGCCAGAGGCTTAATGGGAGAGGGAGGGAGGGTAATTGTTGACAGGGGGGGGGGGGAGTAGGGGAGAGGAAGGGTAGGAGGATAAAGGGCTGAATCAGTAGGGGCTTCCCGTCTACCCCATTGTTTTTTCCACCCTTGTCCCCCATACTAGTGTGAGGCGGCCCCGATCATGATGCTTCTCACCTTACTATGTCTTCACCTGGCTACAGCAGCTGCTACTGCTGCTACCACTGCTGCTGCCGCCACCACTGCTGCTATTGCTGCTACCACTGCTGCTGCTATTGCTGCTACCACTGCTGCTGCCGCCACCACCTAACTTGCTGCCACCTTGCTGCCACTGCCGCTGCTTTGCTGCCACTGCTGCTGTAGCTGCCCGCTGCTGCTGCCGCTGCCACCTGGTGCTGTTAAGCTGCCACCACTAACGCTATTGCTGCCACCAACTGCTTGCTGCCTTGCTGCCTGCTCCGCCAACCGCTGCGCTTGCTGCCTGCAACCACTGCATCTGCTGCTACCACTGCTGCTGCCGCCAGCCGCTGTTGCTATTCTTGCTAACCACTGCAGCTGCTTAACCGCTGCTGCTGTTGTTGCTGCCACAGCTTAACCGCTGTTGCTAGCTGCCATAACAACGCTGTAACAACGCGCCGGCTAACCCAACTGCGATTGTTGCCACCATAACAACGCTTATTGTAACATATAACTACCGCTGTTGTTAATGCGCCACTGCTGCTGCTATATGCGCGTAACACGCCCCGGCTGCTAACGCTGTAACCTGCTGCTGCTATTGCTGCACTGATTAACAGCTGCTTGCTGCGATTGCTGCTGCTATTACACTGCTGCCATGCGGCTACTATTGCTGCACGCTGTAACTTGCTGCCGTCACCACTGCTGCTACTAATTAACGCTTGCTGCTATTGCTGCTACCACTGCTTACCGCCACCACGCTGCGCTGTTGCCTGCTGCTACCACTGTGGCACCGGTATTGCCGCTTGCAACTGCTGCTGCTATTGTTGCATGTTGCCGCTTAACCACTGCTTACGTTGCCGCCGCAGCTACACTTGTGCCGCCGTCACCACTAACGCTGCTAATAACCGCTGCCACTGTTGCTGCTAACCAACTGATGCCTATTTGCGCCTGCCGCCACCACTGCTTCTTGGCGCTGCCACAGCAACGCTTGTTGGCTGCCGCAACAGCAACTGTGGCAACGCGCTAACACCGCTGTGCTTAGCTTGCTCATAACGCTGCTATTAACAACATATGCACTCTTGCTTGCTTGTGCCAACCTGCTGGCTGCTGTTGGCAACAGCTATCACTTCTATCATTGTTGCCGTTATTTCTGCTACCACTGCTGCTGCCCCTGCTGTTGCTATTGCTGCTACCACTGCTGCTGCCCCTGCTGTTGCTATTGCTGCTACCACTGCTGCTGCTATTGCTGCTACCACTGTTGCTGCTATTGTTGATACTACTGTTGCTATTTCTGCTACCAATGTTTCTGCTATTTCTGCTACCACTGCTGCTGCTATTGTTTCTATCATTGTTGCTGTTATTTCTGCTACCACTGCTGCTGCCCTTGCTATTGCTGCTACCACTGCTGCTGTTGCTGCTACCACTGCTGCTATAGCTGCTACCACTGCTGTTATTGCTGCTACCACTGCTGCTATTGCTGCTACCACTGCTGCTACCACTGTTGCTATTGTTGCTACCACTGCTGCTATTGCTGCTACCACTGCTGCTGCTATTGCTGCTACCCCTGCTGGTGCTGATGCGCCTGCTGCTGCTATTGCTGCTGCTGCAGCCACTACTTTTGTAACTGCTGCTGCAGCCACCACTGTTGTAACTGCTGCAGCCACCACTGTTGTCAATGCCACTACTGATGATGCTACCGCCACTGCTGCTTCCACCACTGCTGTTGCTGCTGTCATCATTGTTGCTAGTGCAGGTTCTCACCTCACTATGGCTTCACGTGTCTACAGTAGCAGCTGCTACCTCACCTGAGATGTGGTCACATAACCTGCTTCATGCCTCACCTATGACCACACTGAGGTGTGGTCCCACAATCTGCCTCACTTCTGGCCACACTGAGGTGTGGTCACACAATCTGCCTCACTTCTGGTCACACTGAGGTGTGGTCCCACAATCTGCCTCACTTCTGACCACACTGAGGTGTGGTCCCACAACCTGGTTCACCTCTGGCCACACTGAGGTGTGGTCCCACAACCTGCTTCACCTCTGACCACACTGAGGTGTGGTCCCACAACCTGCTTCACCTCTGACCACACTAAGGTGTTGTCCCACAACCTGCTTCACCTCTGACCACACTAAGGTGTGGTCCCACAACCTGCTTCACCTCTGACCACACTAAGGTGTGGTCCCACAACCTGCTTCACCTCTGACCACACTAAGGTGTGGTCCCACAATCTGCCTCACTTCTGACCACACTGAGGTGTGCCTTTACCTTTAATATACCTATGATAAGTTCTAGAGGTTTTCTACTCCCAGAGCCCGGCTTTGAACCAGGTTCTGCTGGTGCTTGTCTGGTCAACTAGGCTGTTGCTGCTGGCGGCCCGCTTAGTGCCATATCCATTACAGCTTGGATGATCTAGCACCTGGTGAAGATACTTGTCCAATTTCCTCTTGAAGACTTGTACACTTGTCCCACCAGTTTATGATATCTGCTAAGAAGGTTGGTAATGTTTATGAACTATGTTGGTCTCATACTGCCACTCTTCTCTCAAAATTGTACAGTAATATTTTGTATTGCATAACTCATTATTCTTCCTCCATATTGGTAAGAGGATCTTAATCCAACTAACTGGATGTACCCTCTTCCATGGATTAATGTGTTGAATAATCTGGGAACACGGATGTTGATCAAATGTTTTCTTATTGTGTTCATGGTACCCTTGATTTTCACTGCGTTTATTTGGCACTTCCTCCTATATCTCTCCCTCCAGTATGTTATATTTGAGACAAGGCCCTCAACTACTTTCCAGGCATTTTTATTATGTATGTCTCTCCGTTCCATTGAGTACATACTTAGGCTTTAAGGTGTTCCCAGTAATTTAAATGCTTTACTGGCTCTAGGCGACTCGTAAATGCTCTCTCAATTTGTTCCAGCTCTGATCTCTTTCCTGTCCTGAGCGGAGCCACCAACACTGATCAATATTATAAATGAGCGCGCAAGTGATTTTAAAGTGTCACTATTTTCCTTGGTTTGCAAGTTCTCAATATCAACCCCATCATCTTACAATTGTTGTGACGTTTGCCTTATTGTACTCTTTGAAAGAAAGGTCAGCCGACATAATTACTCCCAGGTCTTTCACATGTTCCTTTAGTTTTATTTGATGAGCCTCTTGAGTTTTGTATACAATGTCACTGAGCGTCACTATGTTCTCCACTGACCACTGAGCGTCACTATGTTCTCCACTGACCACTGAGCGTCACTATGTTCTCCACTGACCACTGGAAAATCGTGTTTATAACTTCCTGCAAATTTTAATCGTCTTTTTACCGAGGTGACTTTCATGCTTATTTCAGCGTTATCTGCAAAGAATGATACACAACTGTGATGGGTGTTTTTATCTATGTCTGCTATGAAGATAAACAGCAGAGGTGCCAAGACACTGTCTTGGGGATCCGAGCTTTTTACTTGACTGATGAATATGGGCCTCATTTTATGTGCAATAGCCCCATGATGGTATTTATTAAATGCCTTTGGAAAAAATCTGTGTATATCAAATCTGCGTTTTGGTTTTCTTCCAACGCCTCCGTTATTCTGTCATAGTGGATATGTGGGGCAGCGGGCCTCCAGCAGCAACAGCCTGGTTGACCAGGCACGCACCAGACGAGCCTGGCCCATGGCAGCGCTCCGAGAGTAGTGAAATTCTCGAAACTCTTTAAAGGTAAAGGTAGTGATTTTGTAATTGTAACAAGCATGTTCTTCAAGTCCTAAAGTCGTGATGATTTGAGTTAGGCAGATTGTGCTGTTCCATAAACTTTATAATTTGAGATCTCGTCACACTTTTGAAGATTTATAATGTGGGATGTTAGGACTCTTGGTCTATAATGTTTGGCTACTACCTCCTTTATGCAGAGGCGCTACGTCTGCACTCTTAAGGTCTCTGGTATTTTATCTAGATCAAACCTCTTTCTCCAAAGAATACTGAGGGCTCGTGCTAGTGGTACTTAGTATTTTTTTTATAAATAACGAATTGCAAGAATCTGGTCCAGGTGCTGAGTAAGTGGGCATGTTTCCTATTTCTTTTTTAGGAATTCCAAGGGATTAGTGCTGTCAGTTAGTTGGTCTGAGCGGCCTTCAGAACGAATGAAAAAAAAATACCTGCATTCTTCACCCTGCTTTCATTTAAAGGGTTGCTAACATCGACTAGTGTTGGTCTTTAAGAATTTCATTTATTTCCTGTTTCGCCAGATGAACTTCCTCTTGATCGACTTCCCATGTGAATAAAAACATTTGGGGTTTCTTGCCATATCCTGGATGGCTTCATATTCTCTTTATGCTTCTTTCTGCTACGGCAGCTAAAGTTTTTGTTCTATCTCGGTGATCTCTGGGCTAAGATTATTTTTCCTTAGCAGTTAGTCGTGACATATTCAGGTTGTTAAGCAATTCATTAACCCTTTATAATCTGGACGATTTATGTCTTGAATGTAGAATATTAGAATGAGAATAAGAAATAGTGTGTATACCGTGCCATGAAGCACGGTTTTGTTAGAAAGTAAAATATTTATCAGAATTTTGCTTATATTCCAATGCACGGTGAATTACGTAATTTCGCAGATATTGCTAGAGGCAGAAGCAACCTTCTCTAAGTCAGTGATGCCCTGACTTGCTCCGCAATTGTTGTGAATCCATGTGAATAACAATATTGCTTCCTGAACTGGCAAATATGTAAGACTATTATGTTTAGCAAAACCTAATATGAAGCCGGAGCCTTAAGGTGGAGAAAACTGAAAAGGAAGTTAACACCTAACATCCCAAAAGGTGAGGAATCTTGCAGTCTCAAAACTGGACAGTTGGTCCCAAAGATGAGGGGTACTTGTGCCTCCGCCTATGGGAGACTTACGTCTCAAGATACTCCCCAGATAGGGAGCCAAGGCCGAGTCACCACTACTTGGAAAAGACCCGGGCCGGGAGAATACCGGCGAATAATAAAAAAAAAAAACTGAAAACAAATTCTGAAACGTACCTTTTACAGACCAAATAGGCCGCCTTCCCCACTTGAGCTTGTAATATATATATATATATATATATATATATATATATATATATATATATATATATATATATATATATATATATATATATATATATATATGTCGTGCCGAATAGGCAGAACTTGCGATCTTGGCTTAAATAGCAACGCTCTCATCTTTCCATATAGGACAAGCTAAAATTTGTGTATGCAATAATTTCGCCAAAATCATTCTGAACCTAACGAAAAAAAAATATATTTCAATGTGTTTGATTAGTATTAAATTATTTTAAACAAATCTAAAATATATTTAGTTGGGTTAGGCTAAAATAAATTGTTCTTGTTATAATAAGGTTAGGTAAGTTTTCTAAGATTCTTTTGTTGCAAAATTACTAATTTTTACACCAAACTTAATGAAAAAATCTAGCTTTAAACGCATGAGACATTTTTAGAAAGGATTTAATTTTAAATGAGTTCTTGTTAATCGACCAGTTTTACATATTCGGCACGATATATATATATATATATATATATATATATATATATATATATATATATATATATATATATATATATATATATATATATATATATATATATATATTATACATATATGCACACAGACACACGTAATACGAGTAACTTCCAAATCAGAGAACGAGCTGCATAACTCCTCTAATAAAAACTACCGTCTTGGGTGACAGATTTCATTACTTCAAGTTTGAAATTCATTCTATGTGATGAAATTTAACATGAAAACTAGTTAGCTTTTTGTTGCCATACTCCATCATTTATAACAGTACAGCCACAAACTTGCTATATCCTAGCTTGCTAAGAAGGAAAAAATGAGGCTCAAACCATGCCACCGCAATAACACATTAGCAATACCGTGACACCTGACAGTAACACAGTAATACATGAACATTGTGTAGGAGTATCTCACCATATATACACCAAGATCACTGACTTGATTTCGTCGAACATAATGAGACTTAACTGATACAATTTCCGCCTCGTTCATATGGGAAGAACTAATAAAGATAAATTCAAGTTCATAAAACAATTAAAGGTCAAATTATATTAAGGGTAAGGGAGAGTTTATAAAGGGAGTAGATGAGTTTACAAAGGCTTTGAAAATAATTATAAACGTAAAAATAACCCTGGACGACCACAACAAATTCTTGCCTCGCCAGGCAGATTATGTGATTGATAGATAACTTTAATAGCACCATTGGCAAACCATTAAGAATATGACATGCAGCGCCGTTCGCTCTAAGTATATACTACTACTGACTACTCTCATCAATACTCAAGTAAGAAAACATACCCAGGACTCGACTAATGTAATGTGCTGGAACATAAAACATGATATATCTAACTGTAAGAGTTGTCACAGTTGCTTTTTACTGATGACACTGTGCTGTTGGGAGATTCTGAAGAGAAGCTGCAAAGGTTGGTGGACGAATTTGGGAAGGTATGTAAAAGAAGGAAATTAAAAGTGAAAATAAGAAAGAACAAGGTGATGAGGGTAATAAAAAAAATTAAGCAATGAAAGATTGGATATCAAATTGGAGGGAAGGAGTAGAGAAGAAGTGAATGTCTTCAGATATTTGGGAGTTAACTAGTCAGCAGATGGGTCTATGAAAGACGAGGTGACCCACAGAACTCACGAGGGAAAAAAAGGTAAACGGTGCATTGAAGCATCTGTGGAGACAAAGAACGTTATCGATGGAGGTAAAACGAAGAATGGATGAGAGTATAGTGGTTACCTGGAGGTTATTCCGGGGATCAACGCCCCCGCGGCCCGGTCCATGACCAGGCCAGAAACCAACGCTCTTAAGAGAATGTGGGTGTGAAGCACGAGTTGTGAATGCTGCAACAAGGAGGCTGGAGGCAGTGAAGATGTCGTGTCTGAGGCAATGTGTGGTGGGTATAGTATGTAGCTAGGAGATTAGGAGGTGCAGAGTTACTATAACTAAAAGGGGCTGATGAGATTTTTCCGGATTTTTAGAGGATGGAACAAAACAGGACGACTTGGGAGGGTATATAAATCTGTGTTGGTAGGGAGGCAGGGTTCGGGTCGTCCTGGGAATGACTGGCTGGAGGGAGGTGGAGGTGGTTTTGTGTACGAGGGGCTTAGACGTACAGCAAGCATGTGTGAGCGTGTTAGGAATGGAGGCAAGTGATTTTTACGATTTCACGTGCTGTTGAAGTGTGAGCAAGATAACATTTACAAGGGATTCTGAGAAATTAGCTGGCAGGACGTGAGTCCTGGGGGTGAGGAATACAGTCCTGCAGGGAGAGTGGGTATATTTGCAGTTTTAAACTGTAGTATCGACGCGCCTCTGGCAAGACAGTGTAGTGAGTGATGGTAAGAGTTTCTTCTTTTTCGGATCACCTACATCTCGGGGGGATATGGCCAATGTGTTAAAAAAAAAAACCCTGTTATACTGTTAATGGTTAGGGGAGGTCATCGCTAGAAATGAGAATAATGGGAAGTGCAGGTAAGTGAATGAATGGTAAATCCAAAGAGAACCTTGTAGAATTGATCTCCTATTGCAATTTTAAATACACGGGTCAGGAAGAGAAGTTCAGAAAGTCTAGAAGAACGTAAAACACTGAACAGCTTTCCGATTCACTATCATTTGGAAAATGATAGTACCTTCCTGCATGGTTGCTATGTATGAAGATTATCACAATTTGCTAAAGTGAAAGAGTATAAAGGCTATATAAGCATACACTCGTGGAGGCTCAGGTCAGGCGCCACCATACAAGCTAAACAACGCACGCAATTCTATACTACGCAAACCGAATGCTATTATTATTTTGATAATATAATCCTACGATGTTTTTATATAATTTTTCAGACCACCATTGACCATAACTTTTATATTACTAAAGATAAAAACAATACATAACATACGCAATGTTATATAAAGAATTGTATGCGAGTCATTTAGAAAATTTACATTGAATTTTGCAAAGAGGTACATCATTTCCAGCGTGATCACCCACTTGCATCTGCCACTCATATCACATAACACAGATAACTAACTTGCCGAGTTACCTACTTTTGGTGTCAGTAGTGCACATCACCCAGGTGGTCCTGGGTTCACTCCTAGGCTAGGGTAGGACACGTCTCTCAACGCCCTGCGACAAGGAACTGAGGACATTCTTCAACGCCCCCATGGACCGACCAAGCCTGGCGGTGGATCAGGGTTTGATCAACCTGGCTTTCACTACTGGCCGCACGCGTCACTGTGCCAGACTGTCATTTTACTTTGTTTTGAATATTACTTAATCAGGGGTTCGATTTGTTACAAAGTTTAATGTCGATCTGCCAATTATTGGGTTAGAACACATTTTGTGTTCTATTACTCCATTATAACACTTGTTGACTGCTTCTGTGTTGAGGATCTGTATTTTACGTGTTTAAGTGCATTCCAGAGCACGTGACGACGGTTCAACAACTGTAAGGCAACAACCACATGTTTTTAACACCTACTGCGTAAGTTTTACGAATCCCTGAGTTTAACAATCTTGGTTCTTAAAACTATCAAACATTTTGATATGCCTCAAAAATGACACTGCTTGAGTGCCACTTTTGAGGCATGGCATTATATACGTAGTTTTTAATGACTGGGATAAATCGTGTAATTAAATGGTATGAACACGTATGTACAAAACAGCGCATAAATGAAATGTCCAGCCACCAGCAGCATCCCTACCCTAGTCCGGTTTCCGGCCACCAGCAGCATCCCTACCCTAGTCCGGTTTCCGGCCACCAGCAGCATCCCTACCCTAGTCCGGTTTCCGGCCACCAGCAGCATCCCTACCCTAGCCCGGTTTCCGGCCACCAGCAGCATCCCTCCCCCAGTCCGGTTTCCGGCCACCAGCAGCATCCCTACCCTAGCCCGGTTTCCGGCCACCAGCAGCATCCCTCCCCCAGTCCGGTTTCCGGCCACCAGCAGCATCCCTACCCTAGTCCGGTTTCCGGCCACCAGCAGCATCCCTCCCCTAGTCCGGTTTCCGGCCACCAGCAGCATCCCTCCCCCAGTCCGGTTTCCGGCCACCAGCAGCATCCCTCCCCTAGTCCGGTTTCCGGCCACCAGCAGCATCCCTCCCCTAGTCCGGTTTCCGGCCACCAGCAGGATCCCTCCCCCAGTCCGGTTTCCGGCCACCAGCAGCATCCCTCCCCTAGTACGGTTTCCGGCCACCAGCAGGATCCCTCCCCTAGTCCGGTTTCCGGCCACCAGCAGGATCCCTCCCCTAGTCCGGTTTCCGGCCACCAGCAGCATCCCTCCCCTAGTCCGGTTTCCGGCCACCAGCAGCATCCCTCCCCTAGTCCGGTTTCCGGCCACCAGCAGGATCCCTCCCCCAGTCCGGTTTCCGGCCACCACCAGCATCCCTCCCCTAGTCCGGTTTCCGGCCACCACCAGCATCCCTCCCCTAGTCCGGTTTCCGGCCACCACCAGCATCCCTCCCCTAGTACGGTTTCCGGCCACCAGCAGGATCCCTCCCCCAGTCCCATTTCCAGCCACCAGCAGCATCCCTACCCTAGTCCGGTTTCCGGCCACCAGCAGAATGCCTCCCCTAGTCCGGTTTCCGGCCACCACCAGCATCCCTCCCCCAGTCCCATTTCCGACCACCAGCAGGATCCCTTCCCAAGTCCGGTTTCCGGCCACCAGCAGGATCCCTCCTCCAGTCATGTTCTCGGCCACCAGCAGAATCCATCCCCCAGTCCGGTTTCCGGCCACCAGCAGCATCCCTCCTCCAGTCCTGTTTCCGGCCACCACCAGCATCAGTCCTCCAGTCCTGTTTCTGGCCACCAGCATCCCTCCTCCAGTCCTGTTTCCGGCCACCAGCATCCCTCCTTCAGTCCTGTTTCTGGCCACCATCCCTCCTCCAGTCCTGTTTCCGGCCACCACCACCACCATCCCTCCTCCAGTCCTGTTTCCAGCCACCACCAGCAGCATCAGTCCTCCAGTCCTGTTTCTGGCCACCACCATCCCTCCTCCAGTCCTGTTTCCGGCCACCACCAGCAGCATCAGTCCTCCAGTCCTGTTTCTGGCCACCACCAGCATCAGTCCTCCAGTCCTGTTTCTGGCCACCACCAACATCCCTCCTCCAGTCCTGTTTCTGGCCACCACCAGCAGCATCAGTCCTCCAGTCCTGTTTCTGGCCACCACCAGCATCAGTCCTCCAGTCCTGTTTCTGGCCACCACCATCCCTCCTCCAGTCCTGTTTCCGGCCACCAGCAGCATCAGTCAAGTCCTGTTTCTGGCCACCAGCAGCACCAGTCCTCCAGTCCTGTTTCTGGCCACCAGCAGCAGCATCAGTCCTCAAGTCCTGTTTCTGGCCACCAGCAGCATCAGTCCTCCAGTCCTGTTTCCGGCCACCACCAGCAGCATCCCTCCTCCGGTCCTGTTTCCGACCACCAGCAGGATCCTCCCTCAGTCCTGTTTCCGGCCACCAACAGCATCAGTCCTGTTTCCGGCCACCACCAGCAGCATCCCTCCTCCGGTCCTGTTTCCGACCACCAGTAGGATCCTCCCTCCAGTCCTGTTTCCGGCCACCAGCAGCATCAGTCCTCCAGTCCTGTTTCCGGCCACCACCAGCATCAGTCCTCCAGTCCTGTTTCCGGCCACCACCAGCATCAGTCCTCCAGTCCTGTTTCCGGCCACCACCAGCAGCATCAGTCCTCCAGTCCTGTTTCCGGCCACCACCAGCAGCATCCCTCCGGTCCTGTTTCCGACCACCAGCAGGATCCTCCCTCCAGTCTTGTTTCCGGCCACCAGCAGCATCAGTCCTCCAGTCCTGTTTCCGGCCACCACCAGCAGCATCCCTCCTCCGGTCCTGTTTCCGACCACCAGCAGGATCCTCCCTCAGTCCTGTTTCCGGCCACCAACAGCATCAGTCCTGTTTCCGGCCACCACCAGCAGCATCCCTCCTCCGGTCCTGTTTCCGACCACCAGTAGGATCCTCCCTCCAGTCCTGTTTCCGGCCACCAGCAGCATCAGTCCTCCAGTCCTGTTTCCGGCCACCACCAGCATCAGTCCTCCAGTCCTGTTTCCGGCCACCACCAGCATCAGTCCTCCAGTCCTGTTTCCGGCCACCACCAGCAGCATCCCTCCTCCGGTCCTGTTTCCGGCCACCACCAGCAGGATCCTCCCTCCAGTCCTGTTTCCGGCCACCACCAGCATCAGTCCTCCAGTCCTGTTTCCGGCCACCACCAGCAGCATCCCTCCGGTCCTGTTTCCGGCCACCACCAGCAGGATCCTCCCTCCAGTCCTGTTTCCGGCCACCACCAGCATCAGTCCTACAGTCCTGTTACCTGGAGAATCAAGTGGCTTCCGCCACCACGGATAATTAATTTTCAGTTAAGTCTCCAGTGCTGAAACGTTTCCTTTAATCAATGCCTTCAAATTACACATTTTTTTTTCCAGAGATGATCTGTGTGTCCATAATCCTTCTCCAGAGGATATATAAGGCAGGTCTGCGTTTATGGCAGTGTATGGCCATACATCAATGGCTTCTTCAAAATGTACCATCAATGGATTCTTCAAAATGTACCATCAATGGCTTCTTCAAAATGTACCATCAATGGCTTCTTCAAAATGTACCATCAATGGCTTCTTCAAAATGTACCATCAATGGCTTCTTCAAAACGTACCATCAATGGCTTCTTCAAAATGTACCATCAATGGCTTCTTCAAAATGTACCATCAATGGCTTCTTCAAAATACAGTGGGGTTAGCGTTATTTCAGAAATTTTCGATGCCGGTACTTTTTCTTTATGAACATTCATTTTATATGCAAAACTCCAGTCATATTAATGGTTCACTGAACACAAAAGTGTATCGTCATTTCAATTTTTCACTCGTTTATTTGTCATCAATGTAAGTGGTCCTAGTTCACTCCACACTTTCGTCATGGTTATTTTCTAATCTACTAGTTTCCACTATTTGTTGTTTTAAGACGAATTAATCACTAGAGTGATAGTTGCCTGCATCTGGTGGGTTATATACAAGAAAAATAACTAAATTTAAATTTCTAACTTTCACTGGGAAAACGTGAGATCACTCTTTCTCCTTGTTGTCTGGGTTCGTTATCCAAGCAGTCTTTAATATGGGTCTCTGTCAAACCTGCAAACACTGCATTCACCTAAGCGAGGAACCCACTAGTAAATGGTTTTGTTGTTGCTTGGTTTAAGACTTTATATTTCGCGAAAAAATCAGTTTAGTATATTCTTTGTTGTTAGTGTTGGAATTAATGTTTGTGGTACTGATGTGCTAGCCACTCATTATTTCCAACCCAACAAACATGTCACCGAAGTGGTGATACATTATCACGGCTTTCTTTGTACTTGCTAACACTTCAGAGGTTAATTATCCTGACAACACTCTAGGAGTAACATTCTGGTAAACATACTACTCACTAGCACTTGATACTGTTCACTACTGCCATAAAAAATCCAAGCCTACTCCAGGCCATTGCTAACTTGCCACATATATGTACTCAGTTAATTATAAACATGTGTGTTCTATATTCATACTGTTATAACACACAGGTAGCTAGTGAAGCCCTCATCCAGGAGCGAGAAGACAGGGAATTAGAAAAATAGTTCTTAAAGTATATAGTAATTTTCAGTGTCAGGTTAGCAGACCGTAACTACCTTCTGAGGTATTACCATCTTGTCAGACGAGTGTGAAACAGTAACCACCTTCTGAGGTATTACCATCTTGTCAGACGAGTGTGAAACAGTAACCACCTTCTGAGGTATTACCATCTTGTCAGACGAGTGTGAAACAGTAACTACCTTCTGAGGTATTACCATCTTGTCAGACGAGTGTGAAACAGTAACCACCTTCTGAGGTATTACCATCTTGTCAGACGAGTGTGAAACAGTAACCACCTTCTGAGGTATTACCATCTTGTCAGACGAGTGTGAAACAGTAACCACCTTCTGAGGTATTACCATCTTGTCAGATGAGTGTGAAACAGTAACTACCTTCTGAGGTATTACCATCTTGTCAGACGAGTGTGAAACAGTAACTTGTTTAACGTTCTACACTCTGGACAGAAAAGATTATTGATCTTTTCTATCCAATGAACAGGTACAATGACAGGTAAATAGTACGAAGTTTTACTTGCACACAGTATAAAAATACCTCGTCAAGTATGTTAATGTTCATGGTGATTCCCCAGGCTTCTTAAATTGGAATAACAGATATTACGAAGTGCACACTAAACTTAACAAGATTTACCTGCCATTTTTTTCATATTGAAGAGCCAGCAAAGAGCAATAATCCTGCCAGAATGCAAAACATTGTCAGTTTTCAGACCAACTCGCTCTGTTCCAGGTGATGTAATGCGCTTTTCTTTACCGTCTTAAACTGTTTTACAAAATAAAATCAAACATGCTTTTCTAGGAAAGCAAGATGACTTTGCTTTATATTTTTGGCGAGTGCTAAGCCCGTGTGGGTAACTGAGCGCAAGTAAAGACTTTCTCCAACGTTCGCTAATCGCAATAATGGCTTATTTTCATTTAGTATACACGTCTCCAGGCTTCTGAAAACCTTTGGATAATATACAGAACATATCAAAGATACCGGCCTATAGTTCAGATACCACACAGCGCAGTAAGAGATTACTAATCTGTAACTACACAAGCACATCCATGCCCCTAGTGTCTAGAAGTCAGTATTTACAAGACTTTGGCAAGTTGAGGAAGTGGAGCAATAAATGTATAATGGAGTATAATGCTGATAAGTGCGATGGAATGAAGATGGGGGATGATGAAACAGACTTGCTTACATATACCAGATGAATTCTTTCTTTATTCATGTTCCCAAGAAAGACAATCGTGTGCTGAATATTTAGTTGTATGTCTAAGTATTGTATCTAATAATAATAATAATGTGTATTAAAGATAGTACATTATGGTGAGCCCTGTCTCTCTCTACCAACACCATGAGGAGTGTTGTACCACTTGAGCCCAAGCCATGGTTAATTAAGCTGTGTAACAGCAGACTTTAGGAGGGACCAACCCTGAGTCATATGTAAAGCTGACATCTGACGTCACCACACTCCGATGACGTCACAACAATGATGTTTACATTTATGTTAATAGTGACCACTCTACAAGGTAAAAATATATGGTTCATATTAACTATTAGTCTCACTCCGTAGTTGGCATCGTTCAATATCAATTACTGTTTTCTAACGATTATAATTCCTCTATTTCTGAAACACGAACGCCGCTATGCATTCCTGCTAAGCGCCCCTACTTTTCATTGGGGGTATTTTGCACCGCCTGCCCAGTCTTTTACTTTCGTAGGGAGTGATTTCTGTGTGCAGATTCGGGACCATTCCTTCCAGGATTTTCAAAGTGTAGATTATGATACATCTCTCTCGCTTGTATTCCAGCAAGTACAAGTCAAGTGCTTCCAAGCGTTTCCAGTAGTTGAGGTGTTTGATAGGATTTATATGTGCAGTAAAGGTTCTCTGTACATTCTCTAGATCTGCAATTTCACCTGCTTTGAATGGAGATGTTAATGTACAGCAATATTCCAGCCTAGAGAGAACAAGTGACTTGAAAAGGATCATCACTGGCTTGGTATCTCTTGTTTTGAACGTTCTCATTATCCATCCTATCATTTAATTTGCAGTTGTGATCGTGGCACTGTTATGATCCTTGAAAGTGAGATCCTCAAACATTACCAGTCCCGGGTCCCTCACATTACTTTTCCGCTTTATTGCATGATCAGAGTTTATGGTATACTCAGTTCTAGTTATTATCTCCTCTAGTTTTTCATAACAGAGTAGTTTGAATTTGTCTTCAATGATCATATTGTTTTCTGTTGCCCACTGGAAAACTTGGTTTATATCTTCTTGGAGGTTACCCGCGTCCTCAATAGATAACAGCCTCATGCACATCTTAGTATCGTCTCTAAAGGATGACACGATGCTGTGGATTATATCTCTTTTTATGTCTGATATGTGGATGAGGAACAGGATGGGGGCGAGTACTGTGGAACAGAGCTTTTCACTATGGCAGCTTATGAGTTAACTTTGTTTACCACTACTCTTTGTGTTCGATTGGTTAGAAAGTTGAAGATCCATCTCCCCCACTTTATCAGTTATTCCTTTAGTACGCATTTTGTGCGCTATTACGCCATGATCGCACTTGTCAAAGGCTTTTGCAGTTTGTGTATATTACATATGCATTCTGTTTTTTGTCCAGTGCATCCAAGATCATATCAGTGATATAGTAGTTGCGAGAGGCCGGAGCGACCTGCCCTGGACCCACGCTGCCCTAGATTATGCAGTGGTCTGAAATTGTGCTTCTTAGCACTCTTTCAAAGACTTTCATGATTTGGGACATTAAAGCTATTGATCTATAGTTCTTAGCTAATGCTTTGCTGCCACCTTCATGGAGTGGGGCTATATCCGTTGTTTTAAGTGACTGTGGAATTTCACCCATGCCTAACCTCCTTCTCCATAGTATACTTAGCGCACGCGAGAGAGGTTTCTTGCAGTTCTTAATGAACACACAGTTCCAGGAGTCTGGGCCTGAGGCTGAGTGCATGGGCATGTTGTCAATGGCTTTCTCAAAGTCTATCGGAGTTAGGGTAAAGTAAAAAATCTGGCATACATTGATGGAGTTTTGAGGCTCATTCATGAAAAAATCACTTGGACTGTCGATCTTTAGACTTATTAGTGGCTCCCTAAACACGTATTAGGATTTCAGTATATCACTCATTTCTTTGTCATCTGTGAGAGTCCCATCCTGTCTGAGCAAGGGTCCGAAACTAGATGTGGTATTTGCGTTGTTTTTACCTGGACTGGAGAGGGTTTCGGGGTCAACGCCCCCGCGGCCCGGTCTGAGACCAGGCCTCATGGTGGATCACGGTCTGATCAACCAGGCTATTACTGCTGGCCGCACGCAACCTGACGTACGAACCACAGCCCGGTTGGTCAGGTACTGACTTTAGGTGCCTGTCCAGTGCCTTCTTGAAGACAGCCAGGGGTCTATTGGTTTTTGGTATATGAAAAGAAATATTTCGAATTTCTTTCAATTGAGGAGTTCATTGATTCTTCATCGTTTTCTGTAGAAAGAGCATCTTTCTTTCTCCGGTATACTTCTTCTCTTCTTCGTTCTTAGGGAAATATGCCTGAACATAATTCAGCTGCCATGAAGTTGAACCTTTCAAGGTACTGGTTTGGATCCCTGTTATTTAAGATAACTTTTCAACACGTTTCATTTATGACATGGTTTACCTGGTCTCAGCTGATGTTCTTGAAGTTGTATTTGGTGAAGACACCTTCACAGCTACGGGAATTTTGATGATCAGGACCCTTGTGCATGTACCTGGTTACCTAGAGGTTATTCCGGGGATCAACGCCCCCGCGGCCCGGTCCATGACCAGGCCTCCCGATGGATCAGGGCCTGATCAACTAGGCTGTTACTGCTGGCCGCACGCAGTCCGACGTACGAGCCACAGCCCGGCTGATCCGGCACTGACTTTAGGTATCTGTCCAGCTCTCTCTTGAAGGCAGCCAGGGGTTTATTGGCAATTCCCCTAATGCTTGATGGGAGGCTGTTGAACAGTTTTGGGACCCGGACACTTATGGTGTTTTCTCTTAGTGTACCAATGGCGCCCCTACTTTTTATTGGCGGCATTTTGCATCGCCTGCCCAGTCTTTTACTTTCGTAGGGAGTGATTTCTGTGTGCAGATTTGGGACCATTCCTTCCAAGATTTTCCAACTTCGATTAGATTGTGATCATAATTAGTTGTTTTTTATATTGTTGTCTCTTACCAGGTCCTCATTATTTGTGAAGATAAGGTCAAGTGTGTTTTCCAGTCTTGTTGGCTCCACTATCTGCTGACTTAGGGTGTGTTTATCGCAGATTTAGTAGCTCATGTGTGTGACCTTTTATTTGCTCTTCCTCCAGGGATTGATTCTGCTATGACATTATTTGCTACATTCTTCCATTTTGTATGCCTTAAGTTGAAATCACCAAGCAGTAAGATGTATGGGGATGGGGCTGGAAGGATTTGGCTCCTCTAGGAGTCCACTGATAAAAGGTATTTTGTTCCCTGTATATTAACAAATATAAACGAGGTTGTATTTTGTATTTGTTGGGGGGGGGGGATTTTGTTATTGGCATCAGTAGTTGTGGTTCTGGGGGGCCACTGGCTGAGCCTTCAGTCCAACAAGGCTCCAAGGTGGTGGACTAGTTTTATTTCCTTCCATTTTCTTGTTTCGTTTCCTGCCACTAAAGAAAACGCTTGGAGTGAGGCTGTCGTAACTACTAATGTTTGTCTTGTGAGGTCTGTACCTCCTGGTCCCTTTTAGATGGTATGTAGGGCAGCTGGTGTTGTAGCATTGTTTTTGGACGACTGAAGAGCGGCACATTTCTGGGTGAAAGAATTTACAGGACGGAGAACGACACATTCCTTTAGACGGGCGATCACGACATTTTTTGGGATGGTCAAAGTTGCATAACCCATCTGTTTTTCCATGATATTCCATGCTTACAGATGCCCCAAACATAGAATTTGCATAATTTCGCTTTTGGCTGGGTAGAATTTATGGTATGTGTCTTCTCAATTCGTGCAGTTTCTACAACTGCACTATAATCCTCAATATCCAAGCCACGGGTAACCTAATTCGTTGTAAAACGTACGCTTGTTATACAAGAAAACTATACCAAACTGATGACAGGCGAAGCACATGTAGTTGACCTGAATAATCACTATTGTCCCCAGAGTGCTCAACATTGCTACTCACTTCTGTTCATTTCAACCTCAAGATTTACATTGTATTGACTAGATATATTGTAGATATATTATAGGGTTTGCACTTATCTAAAATAGAGGGATAATTTAACTTGTAGTATGATTTGTCAACTGTAATTGGTGGTGAGAATGACTGGCTCCGCCGCTCTAATAACGTCACCTATACTGACAATTAAACATATTACATAAATACCAGCTATTAAGAAGCACAAAAAGAAGGTAGCGCTAAGTTTACACTTAATGTAAGTGAACGTTTAAAATATTATTTTATATGTACATAAGACAGAAAGAAAAACCCAGCAATCCTACCTGAGTATAAGATGTTCAAGAATCCTTCCTTTGACACTTGCATAACAACACTAAACACCCCTGTGGATAGCCGCTGTATACCATTCCTTAAGACTATCGTTTGTGCAATCAATATTTCTAGTGGTTGTTGAAGTGAAGCTTCTTATATCGCACACAGTGAAAAATATACAGTATACAATACAGTATTGTAAACATGTAAACATTGGTAAGTAACGAATGATCACAATTGGGACACACCAACAACACAACCTTCACTTGTATGTTATGATAAAAAGTATTATATTCACTTAAAGATATAGTGGTGGTGATTGTCACAAACTTTATTACACAGGGTGGAATATGTAGCTAGTATGGAGTCAACGCCTAAAAGAATATATAGATAAAACAAGCTCAAATAATGGATGGAAAATGATCGCGGAAATAGAAGAGATGGGTGATCCACAGGTGGCATCCCGGGCCAGGTCACAGACTAGAACTCTTGCTTGATATATTAAACGTACAATCAGTTTGGAGGGGTCTACCTAGCAGACCAATCGCAAGGATACACTGTCACTGAGGTCATTATCAGTGCATGCATGAGGGTCACTGTGACGCTTCTTACACTAACTGCTCCACTCCATGATAACTTGTAATTTGTTCCAGCAATACTATTTCATATATTTGACAGCACAGACTTATCAAGAACAAAGTAGAGGACCTTGTTAGCTTCCTTCTGAGACAACATCATGTTTCTTCTTTATTTATTTACGGAGAGCCCTGGAAACTCTTGGATGCACTCTATGTACTTTTTTAACTCTTAATATACTCCTACTTTTAATTGTTGGTATTTTGTACCGCCTGTCAAGCCTTCTGCTCTGGTAGGAAAATTTTTAACTTACATATTTAGAAACAATCCCTGCAGTATTTTCCAGTTATAATCATGGGGAGCGCTAAACCCGTAGGGATTATACAGCTCCTGTTGGGGGGGGAGGGGATAGAATGTATTCAGACTCTATTCAGGGAACTGGAGCACAGATCCAATTCCCTAGATCAAGAGCCCCTGACCAGCATCAAGGAACCTCCCTTGAGAGGTTTCCAGTTATAATAAAACAGTGAACAGGTGGTATTTGAAGCCTTGGCGAGAGTGTTAACACTCACAGTGTTAACAACTCCACACCTGCCTCTAGTAACATTCATCCAACTATACACTACAGAGAAGCTAGCATGTACCTTACTGTGACCACAATGTAGGTTCTTACACTAGAGGGAACCTAGTATGTACCTTACTGTGACCACAATGTAGGTTCTTACACTAGAGGAAAGCTAGCGTGTACCTTACTGTGACCACAATGTAGGTTCTTACACTAGAGGAAAGCTAGTATGTACCTTACTGTGACCACAATGTAGGTTCTTACACTAGAGGGAAGCTAGCGTGTACCTTACTGTGACCACAATGTAGGTTCTTACACTAGAGGAAAGCTAGTATGTACCTTACTGTGACCACAATGTAGGTTCTTACACTAGAGGAAAGCTAGCGTGTACCTTACTGTGACCACAATGTAGGTTCTTACACTAGACTGCAGTGGTTCCCAAACTTTTTCAGCTTGTTACCCAATTTAACATGCCACATAAAGCATGTTACCCCTTTCACAAAATGTTGTTATTATTGATATATATGGCTAAATTAAAACACTTGAGATATTTTCTTTTATTTATTGTATTTGAACATTGTGCATCTCTAATGACTATTACCAAAGATGTCAAGAACATCAGTGGGATGGATGGAGTTGCATACTTGAAGCTAGTTTAGGAATTCTTGGCTTCGTGGTTGAAAGTGCCAGCCTGGCATCGTTTGCAACATTCAAGCGAGTCCTCTTTTTTTGTTTTCATACCCAGCACAGTTGAGAAGCCCTTCTCGCACAGATACGTTGTTGAGAATGATACCAACAACTTCAAGGCTCTCTTTATATACTAAGACAAAGTTAACAATAATCCTCATACCGGGTACCGCATTGTTTTCTTGATTTTCAGAATTCATAACTTTTTTTCTGTCACCCCTCCATTACCCCCCAAAAATGGTTAAATTACCCCCAGGGGGTAATTTACCCCCACTAGAGGGAAGCTAGCATGTACCTTACTGTGACCACAATGTAGGTTCTTACACTACAGGGAAGCTAGCATGTACCTTACTGTGACCACAATGTAGGTTCTTACACTACAGGGAAGCTAGCATGTACCTTACTGTGACCACAATGTAGGTTCTTACACTACAGGGAAGCTAGCATGTACCTTACTGTGACCACAATGTAGGTTCTTACACTACAGGGAAGCTAGCATGTACCTTACTGTGACCACAATGTAGGTTCTTACACTACAGGGAAGCTAGCATGTACCTTACTGTGACCACAATGTAGGTTCTTACACTACAGGGAAGCTAGCATGTACCTTACTGTGACCACAATGCAGGTTCTTACAGATGAATCCCACACCAGCGTGACTGTGGCGAACTCCAGCTCAAGTCCCCTCAAAGTCGTCATCACGACTCACGAAATCGTAATAACATGGTTGCAAACAGACCACGGAATCGTGTTAAGCTTAAATAACAAAAAAAGGCACAATACCGTGACTGGAACGATACACAAATAACCCGCACATAAAAGACAGAAGCTTACGACGACGTTTCGGTCCGACTCGGACCATTGACAGAGTCACAGTGTGACTTTGTCAATGGTCCAAGTCGGACCGAAACGTCGTCGTAAGCTTCTCTCTTTTATGTGCGGGTTATTTGTGTATCGTGTTAAGCTTCCTACTATATATTACGATGCAACTTTCTTGCCTACTTTCCAGAGAGTAAACTTTGAGGACCTTTATTCCATTCAATAATTTCGGATGCTATTTCTTTGTTTTTTTTTTTTAAATAGTGACTTAAACTGACGGAGTGAGGAGTGAGAGATAGTAAGTATTACAACTACAGTAAATACCAACTCAATCTGGTAGATTTCATCACCTGATTAACGAAACGAATCCTACAAGACGGAATATGACTTGGAAAGATAGCCAGCTTTGTTCCAATTATGTAACCTACATACAGAACAGGTAATCACACTGCTAATTTATCTATGTATTTAAAAAAAAGATTGTAAATAAATTAATTTAAATAAGACACTGAAGACTGGACGCCAAGACTCGTGGCTACAACTAAAGCATAAAAATCACAATCCTCTAGCTTACATAGCGGCAACTTGCTAAAAGATTTTTCGCACAGTATAAAGAGTTTAAAAACACACGTTTGTAGTGCGAATGACGAGGAAACTGTGGGTACCACAAACAGCCTAGCTGATAACACCATCAACCAAGACGCTGTGCGGGTGGTGACCCAGAAAATATTTTTCAAGTAATCTTCAGATATGAGAAGACTAACATATATTACTACGTGTAAGCTAGAACTTGAGTACCTCCTGCCGGCAGGCACAGGAGAAGGTATACAAGAACTGGGACTGGTCTACCTCCTGCCGGCAGGCACAGGAGAAGGTATACAAGAACTGGGACTGGTCTACCTCCTGCCGGCAGGCACGGGAGGTGTACAAGAACTGGGACTGGTCTACCTCCTGCCGGCAGGCACAGGAGAAGGTATACATGAACTGGGACTGGTCTACCTCCTGCCGGCAGGCACAGGAGAAGGTATACATGAACTGGGACTGGTCTACCTCCTGCCGGCAGGCACAGGAGAAGGTATACATGAACTGGGACTGGTCTACCTCCTGCCGGCAGGCACAGGAGAAGGTATACATGAACTGGGACTGGTCTACCTCCTGCCGGCAGGCACAGGAGAAAGTATACAAGAACTGGGACTGGTCTACCTCCTGCCGGCAGGCACAGGAGAAGGTATACATGAACTGGGACTGGTCTACCTCCTGCCGGCAGGCACAGGAGAAGGTATACATGAACTGGGACTGGTCTACCTCCTGCCGGCAGGCACAGGAGAAGGTATACAAGAACTGGGACTGGTCTACCTCCTGCCGGCAGGCACAGGAGAAGGTATACAAGAACTGGGACTGGTCTACCTCCTGCCGGCAGGCACGGGAGGTGTACAAGAACTGGGACTGGTCTACCTCCTGCCGGCAGGCACGGGAGGTGTACAAGAACTGGGACTGGTCTACCTCCTGCCGGCAGGCACGGGAGGTGTACAAGAACTGGGACTGGTCTACCTCCTGCCGGCAGGCACAGGAGAAAGTATACAAGAACTGGGACTGGTCTACCTCCTGCCGGCAGGCACAGGAGAAGGTATACAAGAACTGGGACTGGTCTACCTCCTGCCGGCAGGCACAGGAGAAGGTATACAAGAACTGGGACTGGTCTACCTCCTGCCGGCAGGCACAGGAGAAGGTGTACAAGAACTGGGACTGGTCTACCTCCTGCCGGCAGGCACAGGAGAAGGTATACAAGAACTGGGACTGGTCTACCTCCTGCCGGCAGGCACAGGAGAAGGTGTACAAGAACTGGGACTGGTCTACCTCCTGCCGGCAGGCACTGGAGAAGGTATACAAGAACTGGGACTGGTCTACCTCCTGCCGGCAGGCACTGGAGAAGGTATACAAGAACTGGGACTGGTCTACCTCCTGCCGGCAGGCACAGGAGAAGGTGTACAAGAACTGGGACTGGTCTACCTCCTGCCGGCAGGCACAGGAGAAGGTATACAAGAACTGGGACTGGTCTACCTCCTGCCGGCAGGCACAGGAGAAGGTGTACAAGAACTGGGACTGGTCTACCTCCTGCCGGCAGGCACTGGAGAAGGTATACAAGAACTGGGACTGGTCTACCTCCTGCCGGCAGGCACAGGAGAAGGTATACATGAACTGGGACTGGTCTACCTCCTGCCGGCAGGCACAGGAGAAGGTGTACAAGAACTGGGACTGGTCTACCTCCTGCCGGCAGGCACAGGAGAAGGTATACAAGAACTGGGACTGGTCTACCTCCTGCCGGCAGGCACAGGAGAAGGTGTACAAGAACTGGGACTGGTCTACCTCCTGCCGGCAGGCACTGGAGAAGGTATACAAGAACTGGGACTGGTCTACCTCCTGCCGGCAGGCACAGGAGAAGGTGTACAAGAACTGGGACTGGTCTACCTCCTGCCGGCAGGCACAGGAGAAGGTATACAAGAACTGGGACTGGTCTACCTCCTGCCGGCAGGCACGGGAGGTATACAAGAACTGGGACTGGTCTACCTCCTGCCGGCAGGCACGGGAGAAGGTATACAAGAACTGGGACTGGTCTACCTCCTGCCGGCAGGCACAGGAGAAGGTATACAAGAACTGGGACTGGTCTACCTCCTGCCGGCAGGCACAGGAGAAGGTGTACAAGAACTGGGACTGGTCTACCTCCTGCCGGCAGGCACAGGAGAAGGTATACAAGAACTGGGACTGGTCTACCTCCTGCCGGCAGGCACAGGAGAAGGTGTACAAGAACTGGGACTGGTCTACCTCCTGCCGGCAGGCACGGGAGAAGGTATACAAGAACTGGGACTGGTCTACCTCCTGCCGGCAGGCACAGGAGAAGGTATACAAGAACTGGGACTGGTCTACCTCCTGCCGGCAGGCACGGGAGGTGTACAAGAACTGGGACTGGTCTACCTCCTGCCGGCAGGCACAGGAGAAGGTATACAAGAACTGGGACTGGTCTACCTCCTGCCGGCAGGCACAGGAGAAGGTGTACAAGAACTGGGACTGGTCTACCTCCTGCCGGCAGGCACTGAAGAAGGTATACAAGAACTGGGACTGGTCTACCTCCTGCCGGCAGGCACAGGAGAAGGTATACATGAACTGGGACTGGTCTACCTCCTGCCGGCAGGCACTGGAGAAGGTATACAAGAACTGGGACTGGTCTACCTCCTGCCGGCAGGCACGGGAGAAGGTATACAAGAACTGGGACTGGTCTACCTCCTGCCGGCAGGCACGGGAGAAGGTATACAAGAACTGGGACTGGTCTACCTCCTGCCGGCAGGCACAGGAGAAGGTGTACAAGAACTGGGACTGGTCTACCTCCTGCCGGCAGGCACAGGAGAAGGTGTACAAGAACTGGGACTGGTCTACCTCCTGCCGGCAGGCACGGGAGAAGGTATACAAGAACTGGGACTGGTCTACCTCCTGCCGGCAGGCAAGGAAGGTGTACAAGAACTGGGACTGGTCTACCTCCTGCCGGCAGGCAAGGAAGGTGTACAAGAACTGGGACTGGTCTACCTCCTGCCGGCAGGCACGGGAGAAGGTGTACAAGAACTGGGACTGGTCTACCTCCTGCCGGCAGGCACGGGAGATGTACAAGAACTGGGACTGGTCTACCTCCTGCCGGCAGGCACGGGAGATGTACAAGAACTGGGACTGGTCTACCTCCTGCCGGCAGGCACGGGAGATGTACAAGAACTGGGACTGGTCTAACTCCTGCCGGCAGGCAAGGGAGGTGTACAAGAACTGTGACTGGTCCCAAACCTGAACACTGTAATCACTGCGCATGACAAGAGACTGTGCAAAATAACGTCAATCAAAACCAGAGGCGTGATAAGCACACTAGGAGAGAACTTAATGAGCATCAGAGGCCAGAGACTCTTCAACGCCCTCCCTCCGAGCATAAGGGAAATTATCAACAAACCTTTGGTTGTTTTCTAGAGGGAACTTGGCAAGTTCCTCCAGTTCTTGACAAGTCGTGATGTGGTTTGTACGTTGGGATGCGTGGGGCTAGCAGTAACAGCCGTGTTAATGAGGCCTTGATCCAACAGGAGCCCTGATCTGAGACAGGGTCGCGAAGAAACTGACCCCCGGAAACATCCTTCAGGTATCCTTCGGACATCTGAAATAAAACTTCAGTTTTGGGTCTTAACCATATAACCAAGAAAGTTGAGCTTTGGTCACTTTACCAAAGCTTTCCGCTGGCTTTCAACTTCCTTCTGCCTGAGGCAGAATAATGGGCATAGTATTAATAGCCTCTTCAAAGTCGAGTGGGGTTATGTATTAGTGGTTATGGGTGTTATCTTGTCCACGGCCCCGTCTTAACCAGATCTCCTGGGATGGAAAGGAAATATTATGGGATTAAGAACTATTACGAAGCTCATGAGACGGGGGAAGATATGAGTGATATATTCTGAATAAAAGCAGAAGTTTGTAAGATATACCATTATCTTAGTTTCAGGAGATTCAAAATATCAGCAAATCTACCACCGCAAAACATTAAACAGGTTTCTATTTCACGTTCATTTGACAGTGTATCTTATTGTAACTTCAGTATTTCACTCATGTCGTTGTCACCAGTGCAAGTTCCATCTCCTTTAAGCAAGGACCAAAAACTAGATGAAGTTTTTGCCCAGGATTTTGAACGAGAAAATGCATTTTGAGTTTCTTTCAATTTCAATAATAACCTTTTTGCTCTCCCTCTCTCTCTCTAAACTCTGATGCGTTCAATTTAATTAAGCTCATAGTTCTCAATTTCTCTAACTAGCGTTTTTTTTTTTTTTGTTCTTGGGAAATTCTGCGGTTACTGAAAAGTTCTGAGATTCTTCTTGGATTGTAGAGAGAAGATGGGTCGGTCGATGTGTCTCTAACTTGTATCTGCCTGGACCATAATTCTTGTGACGCTCAGAACATCATCTTGAGACATTGTATGACTAACAAATTTGAACATCTCTTCAGCTTATTTCAGTCAGTTCATGGTTTATTTGGTCACAATGTATCTACTGTTAAAAATGAACATGCTGAGTGTACTATAGAAAGCGTTTCCGACGGGGTGGTCATATTCAGTGTGTATGTACGTCTGACCTTCAATTATATTGTGAGAGGGTCTCCTTGTTTGACACCGTTATATTCCTTGCCAGAACATCATTATTAATGAATAGAAAGTAAAAAAAATTTTCCAGGCGGCCTCCTGAAACCTTTCCTTTTACAGTTATTACTATATTCGTCTATTTCAGCGTCTTCAACTGAAATAAGACTAAGCAACAGGACTTCTGAGACCGGCTTAGAGTGATTTTCCAGGTAGTTCGATTTTCAACAGCAGGTCTTTACTGTTGCTAAGTTGTATCTGTTAGTTTATACACCGGAAGGATTTTCCTGGGAATAACGCCTCTGCGGCCCGGTCCCAGACCAGGCCTCCTGGCTGATCAAAGCCTCATCAGCCAAGCCTAACTATACATAATAACAGCTAGCTTTTATTCTAGATTTTCAATTCGAAAACTCCATCATGCGAGGCAATAATTATCTCAGCACAAATTAGCGACTCTCACAGACCTTTGACATACCTTTGATGAGTTTCGAGAGTCCTACTACTCTCGGAGCCTGGGCATGGACCAGGCTCGTTTGGTGCTGACCTCGTCAACCAGGCTGTTGCTGCTGGAACCCCCCTGCACCTCATATCCATCACAGCCCCGTTGATCTGGCGCCTGGTCAAGATACTATCCTTCCCTCCCTTGAAATCTGCTTTTTTTGGTCATATCTAAATAGATTGTACCCAATATGTATATTTGGTTGTCCGGGTAGTGTTTAATACGAGTGTCCAGGAAAGCTGCAAACATCGCTATGACAGTCATAGCGTCGTTTATTATTTACTGAACTAACACATTTTTGGTTGAAATATATGTGCCTAATTTGGGAGATAAAATTATAACTTGGGATGTTCGTATTTACAGGCTCCATTAATTTTACCCGGCTGTCCATATTTGTCTCCGCCCCAGGCACAGTACAACACACTTGGATTTTCTGTAGGCTGTGATTTATGGTGTGTGACAATATGACTATTTCATTTGATTTTATATTAGATACGGCATTTTCATTTGAATGCCATTGATAATCCATGTAGTGTTTGTATGTGTATAAGCGGGATTCAGGACTCAATAGTTTCCCCTGAGCCTTAACTAGTACTACCGTACGTTTACAAGCCAACGACAACTGATGTCTCCACCATGTCTATATTCAAGTCTTCACTTACACTTGCCAGCTTATGCTTTGCATTCCTACTCCCAGAGGTTCCACTACTCTCCCTCCAATGTATCTCACTAAATTCTTGTCCCTATACATTGTGTGGTTGTGATGGTTTCTCACTACTATACATTGTGTGGTTGTGATGGTTTCTCACTACTATACATTGTGTGGTTGTGATGGTTTCTCACTACTATACATTGTGTGGTTGTGGTTTCTCACTACTATACAGTGTGGCTGTGATGGTTGCTCACTACTATACACTGTGTGGTTGTGACGGTTGCTCACTACTATACATTGTGTGGTTGTGATGGTTGTTCACTACTATACATTGTGTGGTTGTGATGGTTGCTCACTACTATACACTGTGTGGTTGTAATGGTTGTTCACTACTATACATTGTGTGGTTGTAATGGTTGTTCACTACTATACACTGTGGTTGTGATGGCTGCTCACTACTATACACTGTGTGGTTGTGATGGTTGCTCACTACTATACATTGTGTGGTTGTGATGGTTGTTCACTACTATACATTGTGTGGTTGTGATGGTTGCTCACTACTATACATTGTGTGGTTGTGATGGTTGCTCACTACTATACATTGTGTGGTTGTGATGGTTGCTCACTACTATACACTGTGTGGTTGTGATGGTTGCTCACTACTATACATTGTGTGGTTGTGATGGTTGCTCACTACTATACATTGCGTGGTTGTGATGGTTGCTCACTACTATACACTGTGTGGTTGTAATGGTTGCTCACTACTATACATTGTGTGGTTGTGATGGTTGCTCACTACTATACACTGTGGTTGTAATGGTTGCTCACTACTATACACTGTGTGGTTGTGATGGTTGCTCACTACTATACACTGTGTGGTTGTAATGGTTGCTCACTACTATACACTGTGGTTGTTATGGTTGCTCACTACTATACACTATGTGGTTGTTATGGTTGCTCAGTACTATACACTGTGTGGTTGCTCACTACTATGCACTGTGTGGTTGTGATGGTTGCTCACTACTATACAGTGTGGTTGTGATGGTTGCTCACTACTATACACTGTGGTTGTAATGGTTGCTGATAAATTAGACACATGTGCAACTCTTGGGTATCTTTATTGAGGAAACGTTTCGCCACACAGTGGCTTCATCAGTCCATACAAAGGAGAATCTTGAAGAACAAGATTCTCCTGTGGTTGTAATGGTTGCTCACTACTATACACTGTGTGGTTGTAATGGTTGCTCACTACTATACACTGTGTGGTTGTAATGGTTGCTCACTACTATACACTGTGTGGTTGTAATGGTTGCTCACTACTATACACTGTGTGGTTGTAATGGTTGCTCACTACTATACACTGTGTGGTCGTAATGGTTGCTCACTACTATACACTGTGTTGTTGTAATGGTTGCTCACTACTATACACTGTGTGGTTGTAATGGTTGCTCACTACTATACACTGTGTGGTTGTAATGGTTGCTCACTACTATACACTGTGTGGTTGTAATGGTTGCTCACTACTATACACTGTGTGGTTGTAATGGTTGCTCACTACTATACACTGTGTGGTTGTAATGGTTGCTCACTACTATACACTGTGTAGTTGTAATGGTTGCTCACTACTATACACTGTGTGGTTGTCATGGTTGCTCACTACTATACACTGTGTGGTTGTGATGGTTGCTCACTACTATACACTGTGTGGTTGTAATGGTTGCTCACTACTATACAGTGTGGTTGTAATGGTTGCTCACTACTATACACTGTGTGGTCGTAATGGTTGCTCACTACTATACACTGTGTGGTCGTAATAGTTGCTCACTACTATACACTGTGTGGTCGTAATGGTTGCTCACTACTATACACTGTGTGGTCGTAATGGTTGCTCACTATACACTGTGTGGTCGTAATGGTTGCTCACTACTATACAGTGTGGTTGTAATGGTTGCTCACTACTATACACTGTGTGGTCGTAATGGTTGCTCACTACTATACACTGTGTGGTCGTAATGGTTGCTCACTACTATACACTGTGTGGTTGTAATGGTTGCTCACTACTATACACTGTGGTTGTTATGGTTGCTCACTACTATACACTATGTGGTTGTTATGGTTGCTCAGTACTATACACTGTGTGGTTGCTCACTACTATGCACTGTGTGGTTGTGATGGTTGCTCACTACTATACAGTGTGGTTGTGATGGTTGCTCACTACTATACACTGTGGTTGTAATGGTTGCTGATAAATTAGACACATGTGCAACTCTTGGGTATCTTTATTGAGGAAACGTTTCGCCACACAGTGGCTTCATCAGTCCATACAAAGGAGAATCTTGAAGAACAAGATTCTCCTGTGGTTGTAATGGTTGCTCACTACTATACACTGTGTGGTTGTAATGGTTGCTCACTACTATACACTGTGTGGTTGTAATGGTTGCTCACTACTATACACTGTGTGGTTGTAATGGTTGCTCACTACTATACACTGTGTGGTTGTAATGGTTGCTCACTACTATACACTGTGTGGTCGTAATGGTTGCTCACTACTATACACTGTGTTGTTGTAATGGTTGCTCACTACTATACACTGTGTGGTTGTAATGGTTGCTCACTACTATACACTGTGTGGTTGTAATGGTTGCTCACTACTATACACTGTGTGGTTGTAATGGTTGCTCACTACTATACACTGTGTGGTTGTAATGGTTGCTCACTACTATACACTGTGTGGTTGTAATGGTTGCTCACTACTATACACTGTGTAGTTGTAATGGTTGCTCACTACTATACACTGTGTGGTTGTCATGGTTGCTCACTACTATACACTGTGTGGTTGTGATGGTTGCTCACTACTATACACTGTGTGGTTGTAATGGTTGCTCACTACTATACAGTGTGGTTGTAATGGTTGCTCACTACTATACACTGTGTGGTCGTAATGGTTGCTCACTACTATACACTGTGTGGTCGTAATAGTTGCTCACTACTATACACTGTGTGGTCGTAATGGTTGCTCACTACTATACACTGTGTGGTCGTAATGGTTGCTCACTATACACTGTGTGGTCGTAATGGTTGCTCACTACTATACAGTGTGGTTGTAATGGTTGCTCACTACTATACACTGTGTGGTCGTAATGGTTGCTCACTACTATACACTGTGTGGTCGTAATGGTTGCTCACTACTATACACTGTGTGGTTGTAATGGTTGCTCACTACTATACACTGTGTGGTTGTAATGGTTGCTCACTACTATACACTGTGTGGTTGTAATGGTTGCCCACTACTATACACTGTGTGGTTGTAATGGTTGCTCACTACTATACACTGTGTGGTTGTAATGGTTGCTCACTACTATACACTGTGTGGTTGTAATGGTTGCTCACTACTATACACTGTGTGGTTGTAATGGTTGCTCACTACTATACACTGTGTGGTTGTAATGGTTGCTCACTACTATACACTGTGTGGTTGTAATGGTTGCTCACTACTATACACTGTGTGGTCGTAATGGTTGCTCACTACTATACACTGTGTGGTCGTAATGGTTGCTCACTACTATACACTGTGTGGTTGTAATGGTTGCTCACTACTATACACTGTGTGGTTGCTCACTACTATACACTGTGGTTGTAATGGTTGCTCACTACTATACACTGTGGTTGTAATGGTTGCTCACTACTATACACTGTGTGGTTGTAATGGTTGCTCACTCAAGACTGCAGATGCGTCTTTGAACTGTTATTCCCGAGTTCTTCTTTATGTAGTTTTTAATATTTCGGTTATCACAAAAATTTGAAACTTGCCCTTGGTAGAGATTCAGTAAATATTCTGTTCACTCCTGTTATTTCTTCCACGATTCTACATTTTGCAAGATCTTAAGACATTATATATTTGACAATGTATATGCGATGATGTATTTTTACATAGTTACCTCCCTGTAACTCCTGTCTGTATAATATGATAAATATTTGCTTACATCAAACCCAACTGGTGAGTGTTTAAAGTGTTGGGTTTAGTAACAACAACACAAGCATATACAAACTTGACTACCACACATACAAAGCAAGGATTTCCCCTTCACACACAAAATTCACGCCTACTCCCACACACAAACATGTACACCACTAACACATAAGAACATAAGAACATAAGAACGAAGGAACACTGCAGAAGGCCTACTGGCCCATGCGAGGCAGGTCCAAGTCTCCTACCGGCTTAAGCCAATGCACCCAACCTAGTCAGGTCAGGTCACATTGACTTAAGGGAGGAACACGGCAACCGACCTGGTAGCACAAGCTATCAGGTCTAACTCACACCCACCCACATCCACTCATGTATTTATCCAACCTATTTTTAAAGCTACACAACGTTCTGGCCTCTATAACTGTACTTGGGAGTTTGTTCCACTCATCCACAACTCTATTACCAAACCAGTACTTTCCTATATCCTTCCTGAATCTGAATTTTTCCAACTTAAAACCATTGCTGCGAGTCCTGTCTAGGCTAGATATTTTCAGCACACTATTTACATCCCCTTTATTTATTCCTGTCTTCCATTTATACACCTCAATCATATCCCCCCTAATTCTACGTCTTTCTAGAGAGTGCAGATTCAGGGCCCTTAGTCTATCCTCATAGGGAAGGTTTCTGATACATGGGATCAACTTTGTCATCCTCCTTTGTACATTTTCCAGAGAATTTATATCCATTCTGTAATAAGGTGACCAAAACTGTGCAGCATAATCTAAATGAGGCCTAACCAAGGATGTATAGAGTTGAAGAACAACCTGAGGACTCCTATTATTTATGCTTCTTGATATGAAGCCAAGGATTCTATTAGCTTTATTGCGAACACTTATGCACTGTTGTCTTGGTTTCAGATCACTGCTAACCAGAACTCCTAAATCTTTTTCGCAATCCGTAATATTAAGATCTACATTATTTAGTTTATATGTGGCATGGTTATTGTCCTGTCCAACATTTAGAACTTTGCATTTGTCTATATTAAACTGCATCTGCCACTTCTCCGACCACTGCATCAGTCTATTCAAATCTTCCTGGAGTGCTCGAATGTCCTCGTCAGAATGAATTCGACGGCCTATTTTGGTGTCATCGGCAAACTTGCCGATGTCGCTCTTTATGCCCTCATCTATGTCGTTTATGTAGATTGTGAACAGCAGGGGGCCCAACACTGACCCCTGTGGAACACCGCTCGTGACACTTCCCCACTCTGATTTCTCCCCATTTATGCAAACTCTCTGCTGCCTATTTGTCAACCATGCCTCTATCCAGGAAAAAATTTCTCCTCCTATTCCATGTGCTTTAATTTTCCTCAATAGTCTCTGATGTGGGACCCTGTCAAAAGCCTTACTGAAGTCCATATACACAATATCATATTCATTACCATGATCTACCTCCTCAAATACCTTAGTGAAAAAAGTTAATAAATTCGTAAGGCAGGAACGCCCCTTTGTAAAACCATGCTGAGATTCGTTGATTAATTTATGCTTTTCAAGGTGGCTACGAACTGCCTCGGCAATTATTGATTCCATAAATTTTCCCACTATGGAGGTTAGGCTTATTGGTCTATAGTTCGAAGCTAAGGACCTGTCACCTGTTTTGAAAATAGGTATCACATTTGCCATTTTCCACTTATCTGGCACCATGCCAGTTTGTAGTGATATGTTGAAAAGATTAGCCAAAGGTGTGCTAAGCACCTCTTTACATTCCTTTAGAACCCTTGCATACAGTTCATCAGGGCCTGGGGATTTGTTAGGTTTTAATTTATCTATTTGCCTAAGGACCATGTCACTTGTGACCCTAATAGTGCACAGTTTATTATCGTCCTGTTCTACATAATTTATCATTACTGGAATATCGCTGGTATCCTCCTGTGTAAAAACTGAGAGGAAGTATCACATACAGAAACATGCAAAGAACCAACACACATACACTAACATGTATACACCACATACACTAACACCAACGAGCATAACTTCCACACACAAACAGGGCAACTGAAAAGTAATTTTCAGAGTTGGATGAAGTAGTAACGGCTGTAAACTCGATACATAGTTTCATGAGTAGGTATACCTAAGAGGCAATAAATTAAAAACGGTGATAAGTTGTCTGACATAACATCCATAACAGTTTGACATGTTCCCTATATTATATGTCCGTCCCCATTTTGAGATCAATCTTTATACAGCCGTTGGAATTTTTGACGATAGATCATTTCAGCTTCTCAATTGAAGGTTTTATTTCGTGCTGAGTATGGTAGTGTTCACACAAAAAAGGACAAACAAGCCTGACTGCAGGAGTGCGGAAACTCTCTAAGCCTTCAAATGTACATCAAAGGTAAGATGTCTCTCATGAAAATGAGAGAGTAAATATAAGAGACTCGGCTGTTCCCTGCACTTCTTGGTTTTATATTTAAAAATTTTAAAATCTATTTTAATTTCTGACATGTTATAAGCGAACACTATAAACACGTATTGAGAACAGAGTCCTTGTGTGTTGCTACTGATACTATTGTTGTGGCGGGTACTGTATTGAGCACCTGAGCTAACCACTCGTCTACAGTTTTAAGAGTAGGTATGATAGGTAAAAAGTAATGGTGGACGAACCACCTCTCGCAAATACAAATCAATAAGTACAGAGACATACATTAAAAACGAGAGCAATCCTTAAGTATAAAGAGCAAGTGTGGAACCCTCACTGACCAACGGAGAAACTTTACAAGTGTCTTTCTTGAGACACCTGACTTACAAGAAGTGACAGCACCAACAATACATCTTACCCATGGAACAAAAACAAAAAGAGGGGTGTGATCTCAATATAAAAAATATTCATCTGTACAAATAAAATAGACAAGACAAGGCTATTTAACAAGTCTAAATCCTAATATATAATAAATAAGGAATCTAAATGTACACAGAATTCACGCCAATCTAAAGTTACAGCACCAAGACAGTAACTCCCCCCTGTTAGCAATCTCCAGTAATTTACTTGCGACCCGTTTCTGAAGCTTTCCTACTCCTGGGCCGGGTCAAGCCTCCCTGGTGATGGTATGGTCGACCAGGGTGTTGCTCTTGGCGGACCGCTGGCTCTCATAGCCTGGTTGATCTAGCACACCGC
The DNA here is from genome assembly GCF_038502225.1 of Cherax quadricarinatus. NCBI lineage: Eukaryota > Metazoa > Arthropoda > Malacostraca > Decapoda > Parastacidae > Cherax > Cherax quadricarinatus. The sequence goes on along the minus strand of NC_091294.1, from coordinate 53,920,179 downwards.
GGAGGTCATGAGTGAGATACAGAACGTTTCCGGAGGGAGCACCCCAACGCCCTTCACTGAAGGGAAATGCCAAACAGCACATAGGAAATTCTATGATGGTTATATTAAGGTAAATTAGAGCCAGCCATTATCAAGCATGAACTCATGATATACAAATTCAACTTTCTTCAACACTTCCATTCACAAGATGCAGCAGCAGCATTAAAAAGTCAACGGTTAATACATTTCTCAACTCCAGGACATAATATGAAGCATGCAAAAGTCTTTTTTGGGTTATCCCAGGTTCTCTACACATATGCTGCTATGTATGATAATTCTATGTAACTATTTGTGTATACCTGAATAAACTTACTAACCTTTATTACAATATTCCCTAACTCCCCGCTCATATTATATACCTTTGATGAATTCCGAGTTTTTTCTACTCCCGGAGCCCGGCCATGGGGCATGCTCGTCTGTGTTTGCCTGGTCAACCAGGCTGTTGCTGCTGGTGGCCCGCTGCCACATATCCATCACAGTCTGGTTTATCTGGTACCTGGTGAAGATATTTGTCCAGTTTCCTCTTGAAGACTTCTAAACTTATTCCAGCACTGTTTCTGATATCTCTTGGTAAGATGTTGAATAATATGGGGCCACGGACGTTGATAGTGTTACCTTATTGTGTCCACTACACCCCTCCTTATCACTGGGTTTATTTTGCACTTCATCCCATATTTCTAGCTGCAGTATGTTATGGCAGTGTGCAGGTTTGGGACCAGGACCTCAAGTACTTTCCAGGTGTATATTATCATGTATCTCTCCTCCGCTCCAGTGTGGGGACAACACACAAAAATTAACGTTTAATTAATAGAAAATTCTTCAGTGCCCGTTCATAATCATACAGAGCACTGTTTAGTACAACATTTACTGACTACCTTTCACAATTACAAAAGCAAATCAGTACTCAGCTAAGCAGAACAGGATTGGAAGGAACATGGGGGTAACAATGCCATCATGTGTAAAAGAAAAATATCGTTACTGTCACAATAGAAGTTGACTCTTAAGACAGATAGCAGGAATACTGAAAACAAAGAGCTGCTCAGTCAGTGAATCTCAAAGTTATTTAAAGTTCATGTTCATTCTAGAATGAAGTATTGCTCTACATTAACATCTCCATTCAAAGCAGGTGAAATCGCAGATCTAGAGAGTGTACAGAGATCCTTTACTGCACGTATAAGTTCTGTCAAGCACCTTAACTACTGGGAACGCTTGGAAGCACTTGACTTGTACTCGTTGGAACGCAGGAGGGAGAGATATATCATAATCTACACTTGGAAAATCTTGGAAGGAATGGTCCCAAATCTGCACACAGAAATCACTCCCTACGAAAGTAAAAGACTGGGCAGGCGATGCAAAATGCCCCCAATAAAAAGTAGGGGTGCCATTGGTACACTAAGAGTAAACACCATAAGTGTCCGGGGCCCAAGACTGTTCAACAGCCTCCCATCAAGCATTAGGAGAATTGCCAATAAACCCCTGGCTGCCTTCAAGAGAGAGCTGGACAGATACCTAAAGTTAGTGCCGGATCAGCCGGGCTGTGGCTCGTACGTTGGACTGCGTGCGGCCAGCAGTAACAGCCTAGTTGATCAGGCCCTGATCCATCGGGAGGCCTGGTCATGGACCGGGCCGCGGGGGCGTTGATCCCCGGAATAACCTCCAGGTAACTCCAGGTTGCAATACCTTTACCTATGATATATCTTGGATGAGTTTCGGGAGTTCTATTTCCAGCAGCAGCAGGAATCTTAGAGCAGGCTGCTGCTGCTGGAGGCCCGCTGGCCAGCATCTATCACAGCCTGGTTGATCTGGTACTTGTGGAGTTACTTGTCCAGTTTCCTCTTGAAGACTCTTACACTTGTCCCAGCATCGTTTCTGATATTTTGTGATAAGATACTGACCAGTCTGGCACCAATGAAAAGTAGAGGCGCCCATGGCGCCTCTACTTTTCATTGGATTTGTTTTACACTTTAATATCTCTCGCTTCAGTATGTTGTTACAGCGGTGTGCAGATTTGGGATGAGGCCTTCTAGTACTTTCCACATATATATCTCTCTCCCTCCTCCTTGTTAGTGAACACATAGTTAGGATTCTGAGGCTTTCCCAGTAATTCAGGTGCTTTATTGACCATGCGGACCGTAAATGAGTTGTATCTGTTCCAGCTTTAATATTTCTCCTACGAGAGAGAACAAGTGACACAGTGTCACATCTAGCACAACTTCCCTTGTTAAAGTTATCATTTTCCAACCTGCTGTCATTACACTTGCCTTGTGTGTATACAGTGTTCCTTTTGAATTCTTCATTCTTTCCATATCTAAGCAGCTGGAACTTATCACCATTGAACGTCATGTTTTTTTTCACTGCTCACTAGAAAACCCTCTTATATCTTCCTGCAATTTTTCTGTGTCATCTGCCGAGGTTACTTTCATGCTTATTTTGGGGTCATCCGTAAATGATGGTACAAAACTGTGGCCAGTATTTTTATCTATGTCTGCTCTGTTTACTACTGTGTTTTATCTGTCCGAAAGTTGAAAATCCATCTGCCTAACTTTCTTGGCATGCCTACTGCCCGCATATTGTGTGCAAGTGCTCCATGATTACATTTGACAAACGCCTCTGCAAAATCTGTGTATACCACATCTGCGCTTTGGTTTTCTTCCAGCGTCTCCGTAATTCTGTCAGTGATTTGTGACAAACATGATATCCCAGCTCTAAAACCAACATGGTTTTAGAGCTGGGATATCATGTTGGGTTGTGAAGGTTGTGTTCCATCAAATACGTAATATGGCGTCTCATCACTCTTTTGAAGATTTTTATGACGTGGGATGTTATGGCTAATGGTCTGTAATTTCTGGCTGGAGCTCTACTGCCACCCTTATACAAATGAACTGTCTGCTTATATACAATATGCTGAGAACTTTCAGTGTACATCTATTAAGAAAATTATTCAGGACTGCAGACGAGAAAAAATATTTTTAACATCAGATAACTATTACAGGGACCACTTCTATATATGGCTATTGAAATAATGTCTTACTAGTGTGGGAGGCACGAAGGGCCTCAGGACTTCCAACATATCTCAACCTGCAAACTTTTCTTGATCAGCCGGACTGTGGAGTATGTCAGACAAAGATGCAAGAGCCATCATTGCAAATAGGCTGATGACACCCAAAAACACCAACAGGCAATGTAGGTCTGTCAATGTGCTGAATTCCTCAATACAGCCTATTTAGAAAACGGCAGTCCCTTAACTCTCCCCCCCCCCCCGATGTTGCATGGAAAGAACATATTTACTGGGAAAATATTTCTGCATATGTATGTATAGAACATTACGTTAGAATTGATTAATTTGAGCAGCCTAACCGAAAATCACCTAAGTAGATAAATTACCATACGTCCAGACAGTAATAATTAAATGCTGTCTTTTCAGTAAAGGTTGAATTAACGTAGCTTCCCTGTCAGGTGATTTGTGGCTTCTGTTATTAGATTCTCTCTTCTCTCATTACTAGTTTGCATATATTCGTTGAACTCTAGCAGCCACTTACATTCCAGCACTGATTATCGTTACCGAGTCGTAATGGTTAACAATAAATTACACCCCAGCTTCTCATTCTCAGACCATAGATAAAAGCACAAGTCACAGCTTTTGTATCATCGGGGGCAGAGGATACAAAACTTAGCATGCAAGGCACCTTGGTACAGGACACCAAAAATATACTAGATATAAACAAATTCTTCCAGTGGGCGGTAGAAAATGTCATGACGCTCAATGAGGACACATTCTAATTGCTCAGATACGAAAAAAAAGAAACTCGAAAGAGAAACCGTATGGAAAAATAAACACTGCATTTGTGTTTATTTTTCCATCGTGTCTGTATTTTATATCATTTATCTCTAGAGAAATGATACAGCAAACACAGCAAGGTCACCTCATAGTACAAAAGTAACATGCTGAAGACCCAGGTATAATTATGTCAGCCGATCTGTCTTTTAAAAAACACAATAAAGTAAAAGTTATGAAGGCCAGGAAAATGACGGGGTGGATAACAACTTTCACGAAAACCAATAATGTCAATGGTGATGTTATTCAAATCACTTTTCTCTCGCTTGGAGTACTGCCCAGTGTTGACACTGCTGCTCAGAGCGAACCAGATAGCAGAGCTGGAAAAAATACAGTACTTACTACACACACAGAACGAATAGAGCATTAAAACTACTGGGAACTTCTCAATGAACTGGAAATGTGATGTATATACACTCGGGGAAGAAGACAAGAGATGCAATGATATACATAATATACTAGAAGGCCTAGGCCAAAATCTGAGCCCTACCATAACAACGTACTAGAGTAAGAGTTACGGGAGGAAGTGTAAAATAGACTGGATGAAAGGCAAGGAGGGAAGGAAACCTAACCGGACACAATACAAAAGCAATGTATCGTCATCCATGGGCCTAGAAGTCGGTATTAGAAATGTTGCTGGAACCACCGTAAAGGGCTTCAAGAGGAAAGTGATGCACTAAGTCTGCAAGCACTAACAGCTTGTGCTTACCAGTGATTTACCTGTAATTTGTTTTGACTTTTTCAACTTCCGTAGTCCTGTCCTGAACTAAGTCTCCCAGGTGAGTGCTTGGTCTACCTACCTGGAGGATATTCCGGGGATCAACGCCCCCGCGGCCCGGTCCATGACCAGGCCTCCTGGCAGATCAGGGCCTGATCATTTAGGCTGTTACTGCTGGCCGCATGTAGTCCAAAGTACGAACCACAGCCACGCTGATCCGGCAATGACTTTAGGTATCTGTCCAGCTCCCTCTTGAAGACAACCAGGGGTCTATTGGTAACTCCTCTTATGGCTGGTGGGAGGCTGTTGAACAGTCTTGGGCCCCGGACACTATTGTATTTTCAATAGTTATTTTCAGCAGTTATTGCTGCTGGCAGTCAGGTGGTCCAAATATCCATCACAGCCTGGCTGATCTATTACACTGCAGAGGTAGTGATCCAGTTTTTTTCTTTATAACTTCTACATATGTTCTGGCAGTGTTTCTGAGCTCTGCTAGTGGCAGGTTAAATAGTCAGGGCAGTCATGGACATCAACACAAGAATACCTTTAACAGATTTCAAGAGTTTTCCTATTCCCGCTCCCCAGCCCTTGGAAGATCAAAACAACTAACTGGAAATTCAGCTAAACATTTGGGACTCCACACAACAGTGCAGCATAATACTCACTACAGTGGTACATAATATGCAACATTAGTGGTACCTAATACTCATTACAGTGGTACATAATATGCAACATTAGTGGTACCTAATACTCATTACAGTGGTACATAATATGCAACATTCACCAACCCAAACTCATCTTGTAGAGCTCACATTAAGAACACACTCACCTGGACAACATGTGGCTAACAGGTCCCACACTCACCTGGACATGTGGCTAACAGGTCCCACACTCACCTGGACATGTGGCTAACAGGTCCCACACTCACCTGGACATGTGGCTAACAGGTCCCACACTCACCTGGACATGTGGCTAACAGGTCCCACACTCACCTGGACATGTGGCTAACAGGTCCCACACTCACCTGGAACGATAAAAAATATAGATAAGAATGATTTCGCGTGAATGTGTATCCTAGCCAAGTTGTGCATACAAAGGTCTATTTATAGCCCATCCTCGCCTCTTTACCATGATGAATGATCCACATGGGTTTACGGTTTCATGAAATACAATCTGTACTAGTAATAACCTCCTTTACTAACCTGTGACCGGTTTTGAGGGTTCGTGCATCCCAACAGTACAATCGTACATAATAAAGGGTCCAGAATCACCATTCCTGTGGCCTTGTCTCAGAAGACCACCTAAAATAGGAAGGAGATATTACAGAAACGAAAACTATTAGGGAGCACATGTTCCACAAGGAGCCTAGGGTATGGGGTATGTGCCCTGTGGCTAAGATCAATCTTTCAATGGTGTTCTCAATTTCAGGCGTGTGGTGGATGATAACGGCCTTCCATCGTTTCGAAAGTGTTGATGGACGTACTCATCATGAGGAAAAACAACACTTATAAAGTATAAAAAAATAAACTATCAATAGGAATTATTCAACCCATAATATTGCCACCACATAACGAAATTAAGAGCCCTTATTGATATCTTTCCAAAGCACTTGGAATATGCAGCACTGAGTTGCTGAATAACTCGCCTATGGAAGGCCACTAGCATCCACCAGACATAAAAACTGGAACAGGAAATGTAAAGAGTATGAGAGTAACCAAATCGGAAGATCGGAAGTTTGAGATTCAATTTTACTATAAAAATTGCCAGAAAAATGTTAAGAGGTGAACGCTAATATTAAAGTAAATGAAACTGCAAATACGTTGAATAGAAATAACGTGAAATACTCACAAATTCAAACACCTAAATTATTGTGATTGCATAAAATCCTGCAAATTAGACTCTGGAGCACAAGTAAGAAAGACATGTTAATTATACCTGGAAAATATTTGAAAGTGATTCTGAACCTGCGCACTCTAATAACCCTTTATGAGAGCAAGTGACACAGTAGAAAGTAGAATGTGTCTCAAATGAATTTTTCAATTAAGAAATAGGTACATTAGGAGATAACACAATAGGCACAGGAGATATCAAAACTGAAATAACAGACAAAAGTCTTGCCAACACCCTCCTTTCAAATATATTTAGACTTTTCCAACAGGCTTATGTCTTTATAAGGGAAATTAACAAATCGATTCGAAGCATTATTGATGAGGTAGGCCGAGCTCGCCATCTACCAACAAGCCTTGTCAGAGACCGGACCTCATGGGTAATAATCCTTCAAAACTTTTAGCAATGCATTACTTACACGATCGGTTTTTGTGTTGTCTTGACCATGGAACCACTATCTATTAGTTATTCGCTGTTATTAATTTTGCACTATTGTTTTGTAAGTACAATAACAGGACCACCACAGTCGAGGAAGAAACAAGACGGCTGGTTGACTGAAGGGATATAATTGAAGCAGAAAACAGTAGGAAATACCTAAGTATACGCAAGGAACCTGGCGAGTTCCAAGTTCTTGAGTATGATCAGTAAGAGTACCTAGCTAAGGGAGCCAGTACTTGAATGATTGGCAAGGAAAAAGAGTTTGAGAGAGAGGAGGGTGTTCGCCCAGGACTCCAGAGAAGACAGTCAAGTCTAGCTGGTATTGCAGCACTTGCGACTGTGGGTCTAGTTCATGTTGTGTAGCGCCTCTCTCTCCCTCATCCCCTACCCCCTATATCCCTCGCTCCCGACCCCCCAATATCGATCCAGCGCGGTCACTGCTCCCTGCCACCATCCCCAATGTTCCCTTCCACTCTCGCCCCATCAAACTTTTCCCTCACCAGCCCCGCCATCTGAGCAGCACCTTCAAGCTGTCCCTTCTGCTCACACCCAGGCCAACCTTCTCTCACGGCATGGCAACAAAAGCTCCCAAGCCAATACAACCACCTTTCCCCTCATTTACTTCCCCTCTTCCCTACACCCCCTCTTCCTACCCACCCCGAGGTTCCCTCTAGTGGCGCCGACCATTAGTTCCTCCATCCTGGGCCTAACACGCTACCCCACGCCCAACACACTACCACGTGGGAACCACTGTTTAGCTCCTAATAATTCAGTTTTAACAGCTAATGTTATATAAATTTATTATAGCAGCTATTAGTATGATATAGCTATTAAGGAGTTTGTTATACCTACTACCGACTTCATTATAACAGCTTCTGACATTAACAGCTAGTACTACCTACCTACCTGGAGGGTATTCCGGGGATCAACGCCCCCGCGGCCCAGTCCATCACCAGGCCTCCTGGTGGATCAGGGCCTAATCAACGAGGCTGTTACTACTGGCCGAACTTTAGTCCAACGTACACCGACTTTAGGTATCTTTTCAGCTCCCTCTTGAAGATAACCAGGAGTCTATTGGTAATTTCCCTTATGGCTAGTGGGAGGCTGTTGAACAGTCTCGGGCTCCGGACACTTAATGGGTTTTCTATTAGTGTACTAATGGCGCCCTTACTTTTCACTGAGGGTATGTTGCATCGCCTGCCAAGTCTTTTGCTTTCGTTAGGAGTGATTCCTGTGTGCAGATTAGGGACCAATCCCTCCAGGATCTGAGTCAACTGCTAGGTTACTGCCGAGTGTTATAGTGGATGAGTCTTATTTCTACTACTGAGCATTATAGCTTTTGAAAACTGTTAGATGTCGTTTATTCCCCACAGATTTGGAGAAAAGACGATCATTTACCACACAATTGCTTTCACTGTGAGGTTTGCGCAGTTAACCGTGCTCCTGGGATTATTTAAAGAATTTACGGGTTCCCAGCAAATCGGGTATATTCTCCAGATATGCTATTAAGCCTACTTCATATGGGCTTGTTAATGTACAGCAATATTGATGTCAGAGTGCAAAAACTACTTAAGAGGTACAATTACCCTCATATTATTAACAATTAAACTATATGTCACTTAAATACTTTGATCAAATGACCGAGGACTAAAGTGAAAGAAATACTGACAAGCCCACAATGTACTAAGAAAAACAAGTTTACTAAGAAAGGATAAACAAATGCCAACCATCACAACGAATTAGCTAATAAAGTAAGTGCGTTGCGTAGAAGAAACTCGACTAACTAAAACTTAGTTCATTACTGGTGATTCTGGTCAGATAGGTTAGAACTCTAACCTGGGAAGAGGCGTGGAACACTTTTGTCGAAGATACACACACAGTACTTTCGACAAAAAGAAAGAAGCAGTAGCGTCTCCAGACACCCAAGCTCGAGCACAAGAATTAGAAGAGGACTCGGGCCCTTGAATCATCACTGGCATCTCTACTAGGTCGTAATTTGGGGAAGCTTAATCAACTATTAGAGGAAAAATATAATAAAGTGCTACAAAATTATGCAGCTAATACATCAATTAGTGATGAGTTAATGTGGAAGGCAACTGAAAGACGGCTTTCAACAGCCTCTTTAAATGACGACAGCCAGAGATTTTATCCGGAGGGAAGAGGAAGCGAGAGATAGCAAACAAGGTATTGGTGCCTGAGGGAAAGTGAGTCTGATGAGGCCAGAATGTGATGGGAAAACTAAAGTTAGTTTTGACGAGATCAGTCCGTCAGCCTTGGTAATCAGTCCCTCAAGAAGCCAAGCATGGAGCCAGGCTCTCGACTCAGCCCAAAGTATAATTATATGTGATAAATTAGTAGAGGCAGGAGCTCAACGTTAGCTATTACTATGGATCACAGAATGTCTAACTAAATTAAGAACCTGCTCTAAGGGACATTTATCACCCTTATGCATAAAGAAAAGGCTTCGAAGAGTCGTGGTCCTTTTACACTTATTGAATGCTCTCTCAGTGTACTCGTCTCTCCCCTGTTTTTCACGGAGGTCTCTTGCACTGTCTATAAAGCCTCTTTTATTCATATGTAGTTATTTCAGTGTATAAGTTTGGAACCAATCCCTCCAGAATATTTCAGGTGTAGGTTAGCATGTATCTTTCTCGCCTAGGTTCTAAGAAGCACAGTTCAAGAGATTTTTCTGGCACTCCCAGTAATTAATGTGCTTCACTGATTTTATACGAACTGTCAAGGTTTTCTGTACATTTCCTAGTTATGTGATTTTTGTCTGCCCTGAAGGAGACCGTTAGTAAACAGCAATATTCCAGCCTAGAGTAAACACTGTACACATCTTATATGTTATTAAATAGCAAAAAGGCAAAATACCGTGACTGGAGCAATACATAAATAACCCGTCACTACCTCTACCACTACCCCTCTACTTCCTTGCCTACTACCTCTCTTGTCCCGTCCCTATGTATACTGCCGCCTCCTCTCCTTTTTGTTAGCATGACTTTGAAAATGGTCCAAGTCGGACCGAAACGTCGTCGTAAGCTCCCCTCTCCTATTTATGTATTATATGTTATTGTAGAGTATACTGTTCCTGTACTCTCGACTCAACTGTTTTCTCAAGTCTGGAAAACGGCTGTATACAAGAAGCCTCTTTCATAGCAAGAAAAATTGTAGAACTGAAATATGTCTAGAGCACGATGTCTATTTCTTTCTCTTTCTCTAAGATTTGCGCTGTCATAAAATTTGTAGGGCTCCACCTCAAGTAGAAAATGTGGAAACCCATAGTCTCGGAGTAGATAAAAAAAAAAAAGGCTGAGGAAAAATAATTGAAGTTCTCCCTGAAGCCACCTGAATGTTCCACTTCTACCCTCCCATCTTTTCTAACTACACAAATATATTTTATTATGTAATAAGGCACATTAAGTTTAAAGGATGTATCGGTGTTGCAAAGACGTTGTCATATACAATACAAGAACTTTGAGGATGCATTACAAAAACACACATGCATTTATCGAGAACTAAATTTCAAAAATCTCATTCAGTGCAAACCCAGGATCCAACAGGCACTACCCCTCTGAACTGTAACACTGAGTTCCTCAAAGCGCTGCCATCATTAGTCGTTTGCCTAGCTCCTTAATGAATTGGATGCACTCTTTCCCCATGGACCGAGGGTCTCTAAGAGCCTATGGGAACAAACACGTTATGATTAGCAAGTTCACCATGTTTTATAGGATTTTGGAACTCCGTGAAGGTGGCAGCTGCTCGTCCTTCCTCCCTGCTGTAGAGATGGGTATAAACCAGTGTGGATTCATATATGTAGTCCCACATCACCTGCTTGCTTTTCATACAGTCTTGCAAAGTAATTCTATACAGATGTTTTTGGCTGCCATCATATCCACACAGTTGAGGCAATTCCCTTTCTGCTGGGCCTCTGATTTTTGAAAGGCTCCTCTTGATGTTAACTTCTTCATACCTTGCAATCTATCCCTTGGATCTAAGGCAAACATGACCTTAATACCTGAATCGGACGGCCGATGCACTATCGTATATACACCTATGTTCAGTGAGGATACAAGGAGCATTGTCCTCAGGTAGGTTACTAATATACGGTCGCCGGGTCACCATTTGGAAAAGACCCGGGCCGGGACACGTACCAGCGAAACATTCAAGTTCAATATACGGTCTTGCCGCATGAACCGCTACTTCGCTGTCTTGAGAGACCCCAAAGGCAAGTTGGTTTGGTTGAGGCATCATGGCTGCCTCTACTTCACACATCAGCTTAGAAACAAGATAGCGAAGAGTGCTCTACACCGCAATGGGTCTAATTCCCTATCTTTATTTTTTTAAACACAATGCGATGCACCAAAGAAAGGCATAATTTTGTAAGGAATCAGACCAGACAAGGAGCTGGTAATGAACCTTGTGATCTCCAATAGCAGCAGCATCTGCAATCTCCCCGAGAACTGGATCAACCATCTTTAAGTGCTGGATTACCTGGAGGTTATTCCGGGGATCAACGCCCCCGCGGCCCGGTCCATGACCAGGCCTCCCGATGAACCAGGGCCTGATCAACTAGGCTGTTACTGCTGGCCGCACGCAGTCCAACGTACGAGCCACAGCCCGGCTGATCCGGCACTGACTTTAGGTATCTGTCCAGCTCTCTCTTGAAGGCAGCCAGGGGTTTATTGGCAATTCCCCTAATGCTTGATGGGAGGCTGTTGAACAGTCTTGGGCCCCGGACACTTATGGTGTTTTCCCTTAGTGTACCAATGGCGTCCCTACTTTTTATTGGGGGCATTTTGCATCGCCTGCCCAGTCTTTTACTTTCGTAGGGAGTGATTTCTGTGTGCAGATTTGGGACCATTCCTTCAAAGATTTTCCAAGTGTAGATTATGATATATCTCTCCCTCCTGCGTTCCAACGAGTACAAGTCAAGTGCTTCCAAGCGTTCCCAGTAGTTAAGGTGCTTGACAGAACTCATACGTGCAGTAAAGGATCTCTTAACACTCTCTAGATCTGCGATTTCACTTGCTTTGAATGGAGATGTTAATGTACAGCAGTATTCCAGCCTAGAGAGAACAAGTGATTTGAAAAGGATCATCATTGGCTTGGCATCTCTCGTTTTGAACGTTCTCATTATCCATCCCATCATTTTCTTTGCACGTGCGATCGTGGCACTGTTGTGATCCTTGAAAGTGATCCTCAGACATTACTACTCCCAGGTCCCTTACATTATTTTTCCGCTCTATTGTATGGCCAGAGTCTGTAGTATACCCTGTTCTAGTTATTATCTCCTCCAGTTTCCCATAATGGAGTAGTTGGAATCTGTCCTCATTGAACATCATATTGTTTACCGTTGCCCACTGGAAAACTTTGTTTATATCTTGGAGGTTAACCGCGTCCTCAGCAGATGACAGCTTCATGCAGATCCTAGTATCATCCGCTGGGGTCTTATTCCAGTATAGCTTCACCAGTGCCAGACAGGAACATTTTTTTCTGATTCTTGCACAAACAGTGGTTCCACAGTGAGGACTGTGGTGCTAGAACCTGCAAGAGTCCCTGGTTTCCCTAGCAGGGAGGGAAGAGTTAGTGAAATGTGTCTGTCTTCCATTCTCAGTGTGATGGGACTGCCGAACAGATTTGTACGATTCTTTCAAGATCTCGTGTGTTTATTTCTTATTATCTGTGAATGAATCTCCTTTGAGTAGAGGACCAAAATATTACGAATCTCCCAATTTCCTGGAAGCTTCTTTTTCTTCAGGCTAGCATAAATGTTTTAGTTTATCATTATATTAACGGTATATGAAACCTTCAAACAAGGTCAAGATTTTTTGCAACGAATCCAATACAGAGAATAAATGGTGGACGAGATTAGGTAATTTAAGGTAATCAGTCCCTCAGCCTTGACAAAACTACAGTAGATCCACGAGGCTGGAGACATGTTTTATTTACAAAGCGACAGAATCTTTTGTTTATTCAGCGCTTCAAGTACATTCCATTTCTAACATCAAATTTGCACTATCAACAATGCTTTAATCATATTTTATACTCATATTATCAGATTTATACTATCACTACCAACTTGTTACTGTCGTGACCAATTCATTCTCATATTACATTAACCATAATTACAACACAAGTTTAACTATATAAAATTTATTGCACATTCCACAATCTATGTCCATAAAACGTCCCATGCAACTGACCAGGATTGTCAGCAAATTTAGAGGAAAAGGAATATAATTTCAACAAATATGCCAAATGAGATGCTGAGCTGTTAGAGAGGCAGGCACCCCGTGGGCAGAGTGGCACCCCTCCACGGAAGCGCTCCCCAACCCAAAGGCACAGACCACAAACCCCACCACCGCATTAAGGTGACCTAGCTTCAGGGAAACTGGAGACAGGCGAGAGGTGTGACTGTTGGAGACGGCGTCTGGTAGGGGGACCTCACTAGTGGGAGGTCATGACTATAGGTTAGGCAAGCTTTACAAATGTAGAATTCTCTACACTAAGTAACCTGCACTTAAAGAAGGAAACATAGGACAACGTTCAAGTCCATCCTAGACCATAGGTCACAAGTAATCGAGAAAAAGTAAGGATGACTAACAGACAGACCCTGGGAAAGGGAAAAATTCTAAAATTATTATCGAAACATCCGAGATGCCGTCAACCCATTTATGACTGCATATTAGACCGGCCAATTCGACACGTACTAGACAGTGACGTCATTTGTTTACTCCTGAACATCGGCAAAAATCGAACATTTCCGCTACTTTGGGCTCAATTCTAACGTACTTTCCGGCATGAAACCAATCAAAGTTATATCTATTTCTGTACTATATCTTCCATTCTATCAAACGAGACCCCAAAAAAGTATACCCTCTGTGATATCAAGAAGGCTCGTGATAAGATTATGTACTACACAAGTGAGTTTATGCAGCCTCAAAAACTGGAAAAAGTGCCGAAAGAAAAGTGATGGCGGAGCCACAGAGCTTGGAACTGGATCAGTGCGTGAAGAAGTGGTACCTACAATAACGTGGTAGTGGTATGATGGTTCGTGGCGCCGACATGCAGGACTGGCTAGTGTGACGAAGACGACCCTGGTGTGCAATCTCTGACTGATACAGATTGCAGAATCAGTGTTGCACCCGGAACACTTCGAAAGTGATGACGACGACGAATCAATGCTTCCAAGACCAAAAACTTGAGCAGCAAATACAGGTGTCCAAATACTTTTGGAGTATTTGGAGCATCCACTGTCCACAGCCTATTTGAAAAGTTATGGTCCTGTGGTCCATGAAATCCGGGAGGCTGTTATTCGAGCCCAGGCTCGTGTTTTAAACCTACAACGCCGTCGCTGATGGCAATATGACGGGGTACGGATGGCGATGTTTCCGAACTGGTCTCGGCTCATATAGTTCGGATATGAGAGGTATCACTGTGATAATAAATAAAGGGGTGGTGTAAAGGTGTACTTGCAGCAAAAGTAACAAGGATAATACGCGCGGTAAAAGTAATAACAGTGTAATATAAGTGAAAGAATGATTAAAAGTAAGACAAGGACAAATGAATAAAAATAACAATAACAGCAATAGTAGTACTGGTAGCAGTAAAAGTGATAAAAACAATTAACAGGAGTAATATATAAGAACAAAAGAAGAGAGGAGCACGGCAGGCCTTCTGGACGACGCTGGGTCAGTGTATATATTAGTGGAATGCGAGTGAGACACAATAATGCAACTCTTGGGTTGCACTATCTTTAGTCTGCAGCCTCGTGGACCTGCTGTATATTTATCAAGATTGAGGAGATGATCACTTTAATTACTTCATCTCGTCTTCCGTTTACTCTACAGGAAAAAACCGCTGGTAGGAGAAAGGTCTCCACAATGACGATACCAATGTACTGCACGTGTGTCTTGTTCATGTCTCTTAGTTTTTGCTCAATATCTGCAAGTTCTCAGTATAATTATTCTTATGTTACGATATCTGAAGTTTTGAGCAGCTCATCAACGTTTATTCCTTCTGTAAGGTCTTCTTACATTCTTTTTCTAGATTGGTTCTTTCAGGTTTTTAAAGCGAGATATATGAATATTTTAAGCAGACATTTAACGCTTCCCTATACTACTTTTCTATACAACGCTTCAGGTTAGTTCATTATTTCATCTCCGTTATTTCTTGGATTGTTGAAATTAAATTTACTAAGCATCGTCTCTTGTTGGCTACCTCTTAGATTATCCATACATGAAAATACGCTTATTTGTACTTAGTGGGTTGTGATGGAGTTTATTTTCTCTCTCATTTCCAATATATAAAAACCAGATATATGACAACTTGACCAAATGACACATAGCCATACAGCAAGACATTAGGAAATTTTAGCCTTTCACATAAAAGACATATTCCTCACCACCACTTTTTAAATTCTGTTTTGACTCGACGCTTTATTTCTCTAACAAATACCTGAATACGTCCAACATTTGAGAGGTTTTGTGACTGTCTTTGTGTTTCTAATGTCAGTCAATATTCTACAGATCTAGAAGCACTGCTTGAACTTTGTTACTCACACTTATTGACCAGAATATATAATACAGTAGGGACATTATTTTTTGTTCCAGTTTTTGTTTGTTATTGAAACTGAATGTGTTTAAATCCCTCTAGCGACACCCTAGCGTTGGACAGCTGTGTTTGTTATTTACAAAGTTCTCAACTTCAATTAGGAAAAAAAATCAGAGTTTGATGTGTTTATGCATTACAATACGACATATTTCTGAACGTATTATACCTCTTCATTCATTTTTACATTGTTTTAGATTAGGTTAGGATAATTTATCTTAAACTAGTCGACAAAAATTTATAGTTAACCACCAACAAGGTTACATTTGTGGAAGAATGTGTAGCAGCCAGGAAGACACTATACCCATATAAGGAGCAAGTGCGGGAAAACACGTTATGTACGGTATGAGGACAAGTTAGAATATAATATCTAAGAGTATTTTTTTTCCAATCTGTTCTGTGTTATTATTATTATTATTATTATTATAATCAAAAAGAAGCGCTAAGCCACAAGGGCTATACAGCGCTCTGTGTTATTATATATTTGCTGGTTTAGTTTGAATCTGTTAAAGAGCCTGGATATTGTAAATGTGATTGTTAGAATGAACAATCTTATGGGGTGGATTTTATAGTTACTGACACACTCTTCAGTGTTTAAAAAAAATTATCCCTTAACTGGTACTTTGATTACAATGATTTTATAAATGATAGTTTTTCATTTTTCGTTTTCAGCATTTCAAATACATCACTTGTGTTAAGCAGTTTTATATATTAAAGTCTTTCGTGCACAAAAAAACACCACCTTAAGGTTACTTCATTTAACCGCAACTAATAAAATTAAACCCGGATATCTAATTTTCGTTGTTGCTTAAGGTTTTTAATGTGGAAGTCTGCGAAGCTGACAGGAACGTCAGTATTTTTTTTGGAGGGGGGGGGAGCGGCTGGGGATGGGCTAATTTCTTGATCTTGATTATTTGGTTATACTGTATCTGATGGCATTTATAGCTGGCGATATATGATAGCTAGACAGATGAGCAGGCCGCTAACAGTAACAACTTGGTTGCTGTTAGTTGGGAGGGGATGCTAGAGTAGAAAAGCTCTTCCTAGGGGAAATTACAAACAGAAACGTGTGTGTCTTGAAGAGGGAGCATGGTAAGTTCCCCAAGTTAGATCAGTCAAGGTGTGTTGCATGTTTTACTCGGTGCGGCCAGCACCAACAGCGTTATAAATTAAGCAGTGAGGCAGTGAAACCCGGAATTGACTGCACGAAGTCTTTAGGCAAGTCTAAACTTGATCTCTCAAGGATTTTGATATCATAATCGATGTTACATCTGTTTAAAAAGTTATTGTAATTCTGTGATATACCCTTGAGCAGTCGCGAGAGCTTTCCTACTCTCGCACCCCAGCCTGATTTTCTGGTGATTGCCTGGTCAACCAGGCTGTTGCAGGCCCACATATCCATCCGCCTTAACATTCTCCTTATTTAGTAAATGTTTTCCCTGTTGTTACTCTTCAGTGACATTAACTGACTTGAGTTTTGTGTCCGTGTCTTGTTTACACCTCTCTCTCATTTCTTCGTGTCATTACTAGGATTACAATCACACCTACCTACACCAGAGGTTAAAGAGGGGGCAAAACGGAGGTATGTTGGGGTAAATAGTAATAACAACTTTAGTGATCACTGTTTTAAGGTAATGAGTGTGTATGTGTGTGTGTACTCACCTATATGTGGTTGCAGGGGTCGAGTCATAGCTCCTGACCTCGCCTCTTCACTGGTCTATACTAATTCACTCTCTCCCTGCTCCATGATCTTTGTCAGATTATTCAACTTCCTGACAAATGTAAGGCTAAAAAATGCTTCCTAACATCCCTATGACTCATGTGGGTTTTCAGCTTCCAATTGTGGCCCCCTTGTGCCTATTTCGAATCTCTGAAACATTCGATCCCTGTCCACCTTGTCAATGCCTCTCAGTATTTCATACGTTGTTATTATATCCCCTCTATCCCTCCTATCCCCTAGTGTCATCAGGTTGAGTTCCCTTAACCTCTCCTCATAAGACATACCCCTCAGTTCCAGGACTAATCGTGTTGCAAATTTTTGCACTTTCTCCAATTTCGTGACGTGTTTGACTAGGTGAGGGTTCCATACTGGCGCTCAATGTGCACGCGCGCGCGCGCGCGCGCGTGTGTGTGTGTGTGTGTGTGTGTGTGTGTACTCACCTAATTGTGGTTGCAAGGGTCGAGACTCGGCTCCTGGCCCCGCCTCTTCACTGTGTGTGTGTACCTGTTGTTAGGCCATATTATGGGGGTGTCCACACAGCTTCTTGGAGGTTTGTTAATGAGTGAACACAAAGAAAAGAACAAGAACTTGTTCCGTATTAAGTCTGTTTTCGTTCAGAAAATTTCTGTACAGGTTTTTATTAACCAATTTTACAGATTTCATGGAAACATGGCAAAAAATCTCGTCTTATCAAAAAGTATATAAAATATTGTTATAATTAATATAAACAGTTTAAGCAGTTTTCTCTTGTGATTCAGAATGGCACGGACGTACAAACCAAGGAAACCAAAGCTCTTCACTTAAGTTTGTGCTTATGGCGCCAATGAAGCGGTGATGGACGCTGCGTCGGTAAGGTCTACAACAAAGTATCATTTGTCTGCCCACAATGGCTAAACGAGGCCGAAAACTAGACGACCAATGGAAACGGAAGTGAAACTTGTGGGTTAAATTAGATGCATGAAAGATAGATTTGTAATTAGTTTCCAAGAAGTTATTGTAACTGTGATAGGCTATTTTCAAGATAATGACCTCAGCCATCTCTTCGATGATAAAAGTCCAGGCTATGACTGGGCCTCGTCATTTTGGAAAGGCACAGACTGGCACTGAAAAATTCTGGGCTTATGCAGACAAAGAATGTAACTTCTGATCCATCTGTAGTGTATGAACTTTCTTCCCTGCTAGATGATAGAATTTGTATAAGCGATCGCCCATAATAGTTCTGAATTTTTATGCAAGTGGCTTCCATCTTGACGGATTGTACTGGAAGACAATAGACCAATAGGAAGAGAAAACTGGAAAATGCAACTATACTAGCAGTTTCCTGTGCAAGTGTCACTTCCCTTGACGCCCATCACTTTTATGGTAAAGAATTTAAAGAGTAATTGGCGTATAGAGGCAACAGTGCTGAAACATATTAAACATTTAGTGATAGTGACTGCATAACCAAATACACCTCAAACATGGTTACAGAAATTCACATGAAAAAGCAAACACACAGGCTTTTTACTGCTAGTATTTAACGGTCGTCTTATGCACACTTTAATAAATGTTGATTGAACTGGCACTGAGAGTATCCGTTGACAGCTCACTGTTCTGATGTACTGCTGCCTCTTCATCTTCTTCCTACAATCATTAAAAAAGTTTTTATAAAAATAAACTGACACAAGACGTTTACCAATGATGACAGTAATCTAAAATCGAGAAAACTTCTGAATCGTCAATTACCCTAAAAAGTGATCCTTTATTACCACTTTTAGTGGGGTAAAAGAAATGATGTTTTTATTTTTCTTAACACTGCTGGATTAGAAAATTAATTCATATCACAAGTTATGGAAATACATGTGCTGAACAATGTAAACTAAAAAGTTTGTCTTAATGAGCAGGTGCACCCACCTGCATTATGATCTACACCAAGACTAGTTACACCCACCTGCATTATGATCTACACCAAGACTAGTTACACCCACCTGCATTATGATCTACACCAAGACTAGTTACACCCACCTGCATTATGATCTCTACACTGCATCTACACCAAGACTAGTTACACCCACCTGCATTATGATCTACACCAAGACTAGTTACACCCACCTGCATTATGATCTACACCAAGACTAGTTACACCCACCTGCATTATGATCTACACCAAGACTAGTTACACCCACCTGCATTATGATCTACACCAAGACTAGTTACACCCACCTGCATTATGATCTACACCAAGACTAGTTACACCCACCTGCATTATGATCTACACCATGACTAGTTACACCCACCAGCATTATGATCTACACCATGACTAGTTACACCCACCTGCATTATGATCTACACCAAGACTAGTTACACCCACCTGCATTATGATCTACACCAAGACTAGTTACACCCACCTGCATTATGATCTACACCAAGACTAGTTACACCCACCTGCATTATGATCTACACCATGACTAGTTACACCCACCTGCATTATGATCTACACCATGACTAGTTACACCCACCTGCATTATGATCTACACCAAGACTAGTTACACCCACCTGCATTATGATCTACACCAAGACTAGTTACACCCACCTGCATTATGATCTACACCAAGACTAGTTACACCCACCTGCATTATGATCTACACCAAGACTAGTTACACCCACCTGCATTATGATCTACACCAAGACTAGTTACACCCACCTGCATTATGATCTACACCATGACTAGTTACACCCACCTGCATTATGATCTACACCATGACTAGTTACACCCACCTGCATTATGATCTACACCAAGACTAGTTACACCCACCTGCATTATGATCTACACCAAGACTAGTTACACCCACCTGCATTATGATCTACACCATGACTAGTTACACCCACCTGCATTATGATCTACACCAAGACTAGTTACACCCACCTGCATTATGATCTACACCAAGACTAGTTACACCCACCTGCATTATGATCTACACCAAGACTAGTTACATCCACCTGCATTATGATCTACACCAAGACTAGTTACACCCACCTGCATTATGATCTACACCATGACTAGTTACACCCACCTGCATTATGATCTACACCAAGACTAGTTACACCCACCTGCATTATGATCTACACCAAGACTAGTTACACCCACCTGCATTATGATCTACACCATGACTAGTTACACCCACCTGCATTATGATCTACACCAAGACTAGTTACACCCACCTGCATTATGATCTACACCATGACTAGTTACACCCACCTGCATTATGATCTACACCAAGACTAGTTACACCCACCTGCATTATGATCTACACCAAGACTAGTTACACCCACCTGCATTATGATCTACACCATGACTAGTTACACCCACCTGCATTATGATCTACACCATGACTAGTTACACCCACCTGCATTATGATCTACACCAAGACTAGTTACACCCACCTGCATTATGATCTACACCATGACTAGTTACACCCACCTGCATTATGATCTACACCAAGACTAGTTACATCCACCTGCATTATGATCTACACCATGACTAGTTACACCCACCTGCATTATGATCTACACCAAGACTAGTTACACCCACCTGCATTATGATCTACACCAAGACTAGTTACACCCACCTGCATTATGATCTACACCAAGACTAGTTACACCCACCTGCATTATGATCTACACCATGACTAGTTACACCCACCTGCATTATGATCTACACCAAGACTAGTTACACCCACCTGCATTATGATCTACACCATGACTAGTTACACCCACCTGCATTATGATCTACACCAAGACTAGTTACACCCACCTGCATTATGATCTACACCATGACTAGTTACACCCACCTGCATTATGATCTACACCAAGACTAGTTACACCCACCTGCATTATGATCTACACCAAGCGATCATGGCGTAATAGCCCATAAAATACGTGCTAAAGGAATAACTGGGAAAGTGGGGAGATGGATCTTCAACTTCCTAACAAATCGAACACAAAGAGTAGTGGTCAACAGAGTTAAATCGGAGGCTGCCATAGTGAAGAGCTCTGTTCCACAAGGCACAGTACTCGCCCCCATCTTATTCCTTATCCTCATATCAGACATAAACAGAGATATACACCACAGCACCGTATCATCCTTTGCGGATGATACTAGGATCTGCATGAGGCTGTCATCTGCTGAGGACGCGGTTAACCTCCAAGAAGATATAAACAAAGTTTTCCAGTGGGCCACGGTAAACAATATGATGTTCAATGAGGACAAATTCCAACTACTCCGTTATGGAAAACTGGAGGAGATAATAACTAGAACAGAGTATACTACTGACTCCGGCCATACAATAGAGCGGAAAAATAATGTAAGGGACCTGGGAGTAGTAATGTCTGAGGATCTCACTTTCAAGGATCACAACAGTGCCACGATCGCACGTGCAAAGAAAATGATAGGATGGATAATGAGAACTTTCAAAACGAGAGATGCCAAGCCCATGATGATCCTTTTCAAATCACTTGTTCTCTCTAGGCTGGAATACTGCTGTACATTAACATCTCCATACAAAGCAGGTGAAATCGCAGATCTAGAGAGTGTACAGAGATCCTTTACCGCACGTATAAGTTCTGTCAAGCACCTTAACTACTGGGAACGCTTGAAAGCACTTGACTTGTACTCGTTGGAACGCAGGAGGGAGAGATATATCATAATCTACACTTGGAAAATCTTGGAAGGAATGGTCCCAAATCTGCACACACAAATCACTCCCTACGAAAGTAAAAGACTGGGCAGGCGATGCAAAATGCCGCCAATAAAAAGTAGGGGCGCCATTGGTACACTAAGAGAAAACACCATAAGTGTCCGGGGCCCAAAACTGTTCAACAGCCTCCCATCAAGCATTAGGGGAATTGCCAATAAACCCCTGGCTGCCTTCAAGAGAGAGCTGGACAGATACCTAAAGTCAGTGCCGGATCAGCCGGGCTGTGGCTCGTACGTCGGACTGCGTGCGGCCAGCAGTAACAGCCTAGTTGATCAGGCCCTGATCCATCGGGAGGCCTGGTCGTGGACCGGGCCGCGGGGGCGTTGATCCCCGGAATAACCTCCAGGTAACCTCCAGGTAACCCACCTGCATTATGATCTACACCATGACTAGTTACACCCACCTGCATTATGATCTACACCATGACTAGTTACACCCACCTGCATTATGATCTACACCAAGACTAGTTACACCCACCTGCATTATGATCTACACCAAGACTAGTTACACCCACCTGCATTATGATCTACACCATGACTAGTTACACCCACCTGCATTATGATCTACACCAAGACTAGTTACACCCACCTGCATTATGATCTACACCAAGACTAGTTACACCCACCTGCATCATGATCTACACCAAGACTAGTTACACCCACCTGCATCATGATCTACACCAAGACTAGTTACACCCACCTGCATTATGATCTACACCATGACTAGTTACACCCACCTGCATCATGATCTACACCAAGACTAGTTACACCCACCTGCATTATGATCTACACCATGACTAGTTACACCCACCTGCATTATGATCTACACCAAGACTAGTTACACCCACCTGCATTATGATCTACACCATGACTAGTTACACCCACCTGCATCATGATCTACACCAAGACTAGTTACACCCACCTGCATTATGATCTACACCATGACTAGTTACACCCACCTGCATTATGATCTACACCATGACTAGTTACACCCACCTGCATTATGATCTACACCAAGACTAGTTACACCCACCTGCATTATGATCTACACCAAGACTAGTTACACCCACCTGCATTATGATCTACACCATGACTAGTTACACCCACCTGCATTATGATCTACACCAAGACTAGTTACACCCACCTGCATTATGATCTACACCATGACTAGTTACACCCACCTGCATTATGATCTACACCAAGACTAGTTACACCCACCTGCATTATGATCTACACCATGACTAGTTACACCCACCTGCATCATGATCTACACCATGACTAGTTACACCCACCTGCATCATGATCTACACCAAGACTAGTTACACCCACCTGCATTATGATCTACACCATGACTAGTTACACCCACCTGCATTATGATCTACACCATGACTAGTTACACCCACCTGCATTATGATCTACACCATGACTAGCTACACCCACCTGCATCATGATCTACACCAAGACTAGTTACACCCACCTGCATTATGATCTACACCATGACTAGTTACACCCACCTGCATCATGATCTACACCAAGACTAGTTACACCCACCTGCATTATGATCTACACCATGACTAGTTACACCCACCTGCATTATGATCTACACCATGACTAGTTACACCCACCTGCATCATGATCTACACCATGACTAGTTACACCCACCTGCATCATGATCTACACCATGACTAGCTACACCCACCTGCATCATGATCTACACCATGACTAGTTACACCCACCTGCATCATGATCTACACCATGACTAGTTACACCCACCTGCATCATGATCTACACCATGACTAGCTACACCCACCTGCATCATGATCTACACCATGACTAGTTACACCCACCTACACCATACTTAACCTGGAGAGAGAGAGTTTACCTGGAGAGAGTTTCGGGGGTCAACGCCCCCGCGGCCCGGTCTGTGACCAGGCCTCTGGGGTCTGACACAGACGACACCAAAGAAATAAGTGAGATACTGAAAGTCTCAATATAACTGTTTAGCGAGCCATTAATCAGACTAAAGATCGAAAATCCGAACGAATTTTTAATGAACGGACCTCAAAACCCTGACAATGTACGCCAAATTTCTGACATAATCCTAACTCCACTGAACCCACAGCCACTAAAAACAATGGATAGAGCCCCATTCCATAAAGGTGGCAGCAAAGCAATAGCAAAGAATTATAGACCAATAACTCCAACATCCCACTTTATAAAAAATATTTGAAAGAGTTTTAAGAAGCATAATGTCAACCACTTGGATTCCCATAAATTGCACTATCAAGGGCAACATGAATTTAGAGCAGGTCGCTCCTGTCTCTCGCAACTACTGGACCACTATGACATGCTCTTGGATGCTCTGAAGGACAAACAGAATGCAAATGTGGTATACACAAACTTTGCATAAGCCGTCAATAAGTGCGATTCCGGTGTAATAGCGTACAAAATGCGCGTTACAGGAATAAATAGAAAAGTGGACACATGGATCTTCAACTTTCTAACCAACAGAACACAAAGAGTAATGGTCAACAAAGTCGGAGGCTGCCAAACGAAAAGCTCGCATCCTATTATTCTCATATCAGAAATAAACAGAGATGTAAACCATAGCAACGTGTCTTCTTTTGCAGATGAAACTACGATATGCATGACTGTCATTCACTGGGGAGACGGTTATAAATCAAGTTCCCAATGGGTCACGGTAAACAATATGATGTTCATTGAGGTCAGATTTCAGTTAATCCGTCAAGGAAAACTTGAGCAAATAATAGTTAGAATGGAATATACTATAAACTCTAACTCAACTGAGGGAAAAAGTAATGTGAAGAACTTGGGAGTATTAATGTCAGAGGACCTCACTCTAAATAACAGTGTCACTTTCGCACCTGCGAGGAAAATGACAGGAATGGATAACGAGAACTTTCAAAACAAGGGATGCAATGCCAATGATGGTTTTTAAATTTATTTCGTATTCGTATGATGGAATTGGGTAAAGTCAGACTTTGGATGGCTGGTAACTTACTATTAATGGTAAAATAAGGAGAGCCATAGCCTGACCTGCCTCCTCTCTAATGTCCTGACTTGAACTGCCATATTGTGCCGAGGGCGACGGCAGCATTCAAACATCATGCTAGGTCAGCAGTGAGTCACATAAGGGTCAGTGATATAACAGTCAGTGATTCACGCAGGGAGGTGAATCAGTAATGGTTACTACGAGTACAGTAGTACAAAGTACTAACATGCTGTGGATAACCACACAAGTATATCACATAGGGAATCAGTAACACTACTGACAGCTCGGTCATGTTACGTATGGCATCTTGACATACAAATAATACAGACTAGAGGCTACAGGCATATAGCTCCAGGCTGATTCTATACAATGTCAAAGTACACAACAGATAAACATGATAATTATACATAAGGATGTTATTGGGATGGAAGCTAATGTAATGGCACTTATTGTAATGCATAACAAGGTATGATATATATAACAATTCAAGGGACTAATAGACTCAGTGGGATTATACAATAAAGTGATAATTGATCGCTCGATCTGTATTCATGTGATTTATGGATTCCGAGGAAGGATATGTACAAAGAAGGAAGTGTTAACAGAAAAGGCAGACTTGGTGCACTCAAATCTAGATTGTTAAATCTCAGAATTCAGAGAGAACGTGAACACACGAACACACACACACACACACACACACACACACACACACACACACACAAAAAAAAAAAAAAAATTTTTGAATATTAAAAAGTTGATATTGTAGCAGACAATAGAAATACATTTTAAACTATATTATTCTTCTATACAGGTTATTTACATTCAACCCCAACTCTGCTAGGGTGAGATTTACATTTGCATAATAGTTATCATCTCTGGGAGGATCAAACTCTGTTGCAATGGTTAACGCATGCCATGCTTGAGGCAGAACTAAACTGGTAGCTGAAAATGATACCTGAGAATTTCTCAACACTTGTCATGTACGTAGGGAATAACGACATTCAGATTGATCGTCTGACTGAGTATTAGAGGTAGAGGGTACAGTCACATTAGTCTGGGTAGGAACAGTATCATCATCGCATGCTAACTTCATATGATCTAAATACAATTCTTTATACTGACCAGTACTTTCTCTAACCTTATACTTATTGCCATTGATATGTTCAACTACTCGATAAGGACCAACAAATTTTAATCAAGCTTAGGCATTGCATATGTTTTGTTAGTTAGTCAGCATAACTCTTGAACCTAATTTAATTTTGGTCGGCTTTGCTCGAGTATTAGTGACTCTTTGCAAATTCTGCTGTTGATTTATGAAGTCTTTCACGGATTCTTCTAAAAACATTTTGAGCTAAGCTGGTACGAGTTGCTATGAAATCATCAGGGTTGTAATTTGGTTTCGGGTTAGAATATAACAACTCATAAGGCAAATGCTTATCTACACCGTACAACGCATAATGTGGAGTGTCACCTATAGAAGCATTTTAAGCAGAATTTATGGCACACTGAACATCAGGTATAACTTCACACCAAGTTTCACTATTGGGATTGATAGTGGCTCTCAAGACATCAAGTACTTTCTTATTAGTTCGTTCCGCTAACCCATTACTTGCAAAATGATGAGGAACAATGGTTGATTTAGAGATCCTGTACAAAGTACACAAATTTTCAAGAATCTCATTGCAGAATTCACCTCCATTATCGGTTACTAGGGACTTAGGAGTGATTTCTCGCTGAAGGCATGAACAGGCTCGGTGGAGTAGATGGACGAGTACAGCAGTACACAGTACTAACATGCTGTGGATAACTACACAAGTATATAACACAAGGAATCAGTAACACTACTGACATGTGTGGCCAGCAGTAACAGACTGGTTGATGAGATTCTGATCCACTGGGAGGTCTGGTAAAGGACTCAGCAGCGGGGGCGTCGACCCCCAGAACGACCTCCAGGTAGACCATAACCTACACCAAGACTAGTTACACACATCTACGCCATGATTCCCTAAACTAAACCTACACCCACCAACACCATTATCTACACCAGGACTAGTTACACCCACCTATACCATTATCTGCACCAGCACTATAGTTACAATCACCTACACCAGCACTATAGTTACAATCAATTTCACCAGCACTATAATTACAATCACCGACACCAGCGCTATAGTTACAATCACCTACCATAATAATGGTATATAACAGCGCCAAGTAGATGAGTAACATATATATGTACAACAGTTTGGTATCTTTACTGTAGAAATATTTCGCCTGCTCATGAGACTTCATCAGTTGACGCAAAAAAAAGTAGTAGTTGTGGAGAAGATATGAAGTGTTCAGTGTCTCAGAATGGGGAAGCAAGTTTGAGATATTTAATCTCTACAACAGTGTGTTTTATTTGTCAGAAAGTTTAATATTTCCCTGTTATACCACACCTGCTTTTTGGTTTTCTTCTAACTCCTGTAACTGTGTCACAGTAGTTTAGTAGTTGTGACAAGCATGATCTTCCTCTTCTAAATCCAAAATGGAGTCATACAATTCCATAAAATTAGTTATTTGGTGTCTCAGCATCCTTTCAAAGACTTATGACGTGTGAATGTTTGCCAGTCCTCTACTGCCTCCTTTGTGTACACCAGTTACTCTGTCTCCACTTATATAGTGTCTATAGGATTTAACATGGATCTAACCTCTTGCTGGCAATTTTAGTATGTATACACATCACAGTGTTACCGTGTACACATCACAGTGTTTCCGTGTACACATCACAGTGTTACTGTAAACACATCACACTGTTACTGTGTATGCACATCACAGTTATTGTGCACACACATCACAGTTGTGCACACACATCACAGTCGTGCACACACATCAAACTATTATTGTGTAAACACATCAAACTGTTATTGTGTAAACACGTCACACTTGTGTACAATCACACTTGTGTAAACACATCACACTGTGTACACACATCACATTCTTGTGTATACACATCACTGTTATTGTGTATTCACATCACAATGCTATTGTGCACACACATCACACTGCTTTTGTGTACGCACATCACTTTTCTTATACAGTGTGCTTATAATTTTATATATGCAGAGTTTACCATCAATATTGTTCATGTGAATTCCTATGCAATAACATATATTTTAATTTTTGCACTTATCGTGTATTACTCTAACACAATGTCTCTAACACCTGTTCTTAACGGTGATAGTTCATTAGTGAATAACGACAGTCGATGTAATGACTCAATTCAGAATCCTAGTGGTTCTTTACCAACTGACAACCATCCTATAGACCATATACTTGTTCTCATGACTCCAGATTCTTTGCATACCCTCGATGGTAACTTGAGCAATCTTGAAGCTTGGTTCACAGCCAATACTCTCATGAATGGTAATCCAACAGATTATTCGTTCGTAAAAATTACAAAAGAAAGCATTGCCCGATTACCTTCACCCGGAGAAATCGCTGAAGTCATTGGTATGCGTGATTTTAGAATTTCATTAAGTGGTCTCAATATGAACAAACGATCCGTTATCCCACCACTGCCACCATTTGTCGGGAAGGGTCCTTAAGTGGAGTACAGGTGGTAAATGGTAATCACCGAGACAGTAAACTGGTATGTGAATAGATAGTGGGAAGCCCAGCCTGCAGTCTTGTCCTGTCTGCCTGAGGGTACGTGTATGACTGGCTACCCCACACTGCGAGGCGTCTAGCAGGGTTTAAACTCTGCTGACCTGACAAGAATTGAAGTTCGTGCCATCACGGCTGAATTATGCTGACACTATTGAGTACGGACATCACACTGTTAATGTTTACACACATCACTGTTATTGTGTATGCACATCACACTGTTGTGTACATACACATCACACTGTGTACAAACATCAGTTATTGTTTATACACATCACAGTTACTGTATACATACATCATACTGTTATTGTGTACATACATCACACTGTTATTGTGTATCCACATCACAGTTAGTGTGTATGCACATCACACTGTTATTCTGTAAACACATCACAGTGTTACTGTGTTCACACATCAGTGTTACTGTGTGCACAGTTAATTTGTATATCCATAGTGTTA
This sequence comes from Cherax quadricarinatus, assembly GCF_038502225.1. Lineage (NCBI taxonomy): Eukaryota > Metazoa > Arthropoda > Malacostraca > Decapoda > Parastacidae > Cherax > Cherax quadricarinatus. The sequence goes on along the minus strand of NC_091294.1, from coordinate 53,891,077 downwards.
ACATGTACACATCACTTCTACCGCATACACATCAGTGTTACTGTGTACATATATTAGTGATACTGTGTATGTACACACATCATTGTGTTACTATATACATATGTACACACAGTATTACTGTGTATGTACATCACAGTGCTACTTTACACAAGAGCAACGTTGTGTTGGTTAACAGTTGAAGGAGACAGGCAGTGAAAGAATCAATAACGGCACCATATAGTGCAGTGGTGGTGGCAAGTGATGCTGGCGTACAGGAAGAGGAGGTGGGATAGATCAGAAGGGATGGGGGGGGGGGGAATGTGTTGCGAGTATAAAGAGATGGAGTGGAGAGGGAGTATGGTAGAGGGAGAAATTTCTGGACGACGTCAGCAAGACACTACTTAGGTAGGTTGTATCAAAGCTGATTGTGAGATCCATGTGTTAACTATGTAAAGAAACGTCGTCAGCTACACTACTTAGATACGCTATATCGAAGCTGAGTGTGATCCATGCGTTACCACTGCAAGAACCATCAGTGAGGAATGTATAGTCAGAGTAGAACTCTGTGGTGACTGTGTGAAATACACAACACTACTCAACCCTCCTAGCACAACCCCATGTAAACATTATACCTCTGGCTTGACCTGAATTTACCCAGACACCGCGAACCAACACAGTTCCCCCATCCCCCCCCCCCCTTCATCTGCTTTTTCACAATTAAAGAATTAGCTTTGGTAGACAGCACCCATCTAAGAAGGTAATACAGACCTCTTAAATAATGTTCGAAGTGAAAAAATTTTCATATATATATATATATATATATATATATATATATATATATATGTATATATATATATATATATGTCGTGCCGAATAGGCAGAATTTGCGATCTTGGCTTAAATAGCAACGCTCATCTTGCCATATAGGACAAGTGAAAATTTGTGTATGCAATAATTTCGCCAAAATCGTTCTGAACCTAACGAAAAAAATATATTTCACTGTGTTTGTTTAGTATTAAATTACTGTAAACAAATCTAAAATATATTTAGTTGGGTTAGGCTAAAATAAATTGTTCTTGTTATAATAAGGTTAGGTAAGTTTTCTAAGATTCTTCTGGTGCAAAATTAAAATTTTTTACATTAACATTAATGAAAAAAATATATCTTTAAACTTATAAGAGAAAATTTTAGAAAGGACTTAATTTTAAATGAGTTCTTGCTAATTGACCAGTTTTACATATTCGGCACGACACACATATATATATATATATATATATATATATATATATATATATATATATATATATATATATATATATATATATATATATATATATATATATATATATATTATTGTAACCACGAACGAGGGGTATTGATCAATAACAACACTGCGCTAGCCAAGGATTCGAACCCATGTTGTACTGGCCTGCCTCATGGTAAGCGAGAACCACATGACCCTTTAAACCACTGGCTAGCGCAGTGTTGTTATTGATCAATACCACTCGTTCGTGGTTATAATAATATATAAATACTGCTCGTGAGGCTAGTACACCAAACAGGGATGAGAATGAAATTAGCTTAGAAGCTCCCACACCTCCGTATGCCCTCGGATGGCGGCCCAACAGCTGTGTGCTGGCTGCACCATTCTTGTAGGGTTGGGTGGTCCTGTGGTTTAAAGCGTCATGTGGTTTTCGCTTACCATGAGGCAGGCCAGTACAACATGGGTTCGAATCCTTGGCTAGCACAGTGTTGTTATTGATATATATGTCGTGCCGAATAGGCAGAACTTGAGATCTTGGCTTAAATATCAACGCTCATCTTGCCATATAGGACAAGCGAAAATTTGTGTATGCAATAATTCGCAAAAATCATTCAGAACCTAACGAAAAAAATATATTTCACTGTGTATGTTTAGTATTAAATTATTGTAAACAAATCTAAAATATATTTAGTTGGGTTAGGCTAAAATAAATTGTTCTTGTTATAATAAGGTTAGGTAAGTTTTCTAAGATTCTTTTGGAGTAAAATTAAAAAAAATTATTTAACATTAATGAAAAATATATATCTTTAAGCGTATAAGAGTAAATTTTAGAAAGGACTTAATTTTAAATGAGTTCTTGCTAATTGACCAGTTTTACATATTCGGCACGACATATATATATATATATATATATATATATATATATATATATATATATATATATATATATATATATATATATATATATATATATATATGTAAGGGACCTGGGAGTAGTAATGTCTGAGGATCACTTTCAAGGATCACAACAGTGCCACGATCGCACGTGCAAAGAAAATGATGGGATGGATAATGAGAACGTTCAAAACGAGAGATGCCAAGCCAATGATGATCCTTTTCAAATCACTTGTTCTCTCTAGGCTGGAATACTGCTGTACATTAACATCTCCATTCAAAGCAAGTGAAATCGCAGATCCAGAGAGTGTTAAGAGATCCTTTACTGCACGTACGAGTTCTGTCAAGCACCTTAACTACTGGGAACGCTTGGAAGCACTTGACTTGTACTCGTTGGAACGCAGGAGGGAGAGATATATCATAATCTACACTTGGAAAATCTTGGAAGGAATGGTCCCAAATCTGCACACAGAAATCACTCCATACGAAAGTAAAAGACTGGGCAGGCGATGCAAAATGCCCCCAATAAAAAGTAGGGACGCCATTGGTACACTAAGGGAAAACACCATAAGTGTCCGGGGCCCAAGACTGTTCAACAGCCTCCCATCAAGCATTAGGGGAATTGCCGATAAACCCCTGGCTGCCTTCAAGAGAGAGCTGGACAGATACCTAAAGTCAGTGCCGGATCAGCCGGGCTGTGGCTCGTACGTTGGACTGTGTGCGGCCAGCAGTAACAGCCTAGTTGATCAGGCCCTGGTCCATCGGGAGGCCTGGTCATGGATCGGGCCGCGGGGGCGTTGATCCCCGGAATAACCTCCAGGTAATCTCCAGGTGTGTGTATATATATATATATATATATATATATATATATATATATATATATATATATATATATATATATATATATATATATATACACACACCCACACGGAATTCGCAAGAGCAGGCGAAATATACACAAACACTGATCTCTGGCTGAAGAAGACTCGAACCTACGATCCTTGGAACAAGGTAAGCAGTGCTTTACCAATCTACCCACACTGGACCAATACCTTGGAGTCCAGCTTGCGCTAGACTTTGATCCAAGGCAGCCAAGGCTGATGCATGCAGGGGATGAGATGAAAAGCTGTAAGCCTTCTCTCTGAAAGCTGGTTGCCTTCGATCAAAGTCTAGCGCAAGCTGGACTCCAAGGTATTGGTCCATTGTGGGAAGATTGGTAAAGCACTGCGTACCTTGTTCCAAGGATCGTAGGGACGAGTCTCCTTCAGCCAGAGATCAGTGTTTGTGCACATATCGCCGGCTCATGCGAATTCCTTGCATATATATATATATATATATATATATATATATATATATATATATATATATATATATATATATATATATATATTTCAACAAGTCGGCCGTCTCCCACCGAGGCAGGGTGACCCAAAAAAGAAAGAAAATCCCCAAAAAGAAAATGCTTTCATCATCATTCAACACTTTCACCACACTCACACAATCACTGTTTTTGCAGAGGTGCTCAGAATACAACAGTTTAGAAGCATATACGTATAAAGATACACAACATATCCCTCCAAACTGCCAATATCCCAAACCCCTCCTTTAAAGTGCAGGCATTGTACTTCCCATTTCCAGGACTCAAGTCCGACTATATGAAAATAACCGGTTTCCATGAATCCCTTCACTAAATATTACCCTGCTCACACTCCAACAGATCGTCAGGTCCCAAGTACCATTCGTCTCCATTCACTCCTATCTAACACGCTCACGCACGCTTGCTGAAGTCCAAGCCCCTTGCCCACAAAACCTCCTTTACCCCCTCTCTCCAACCCTATCGAGGACGACCCCTACCTCGCCTTCCTTCCCCTATAGATTTATATGCTTTCCATGTCATTCTACTTTGATCCATTCTCTCTAAATGACTAAACCACCTCAACAGCCCCTCTTCTGCCCTCTGACTAATACTTTTATTAACTCCACACCTTTTCCGAATTTCCACACTCCGAATTTTCTGCATAATATTTACACCGCACATTGCCCTTAGACAGGACATCTCCACTGCCTCCAACCGTCTCCTCGCTGCTGCATTTACCACCCAAGCTTCACACCCATATAAGAGTGTTGGTACTACTATACTTTCATACATTCCCTTCTTTGCCTCCATAGATAACGTTTTTTGACTCCACATATACCTCAACGCACCACTCACCTTTTTTCCCTCATCAATTCTATGATTAACCTCATCCTTCATAAATCCATCCGCCGACACGTCAACTCCCAAGTATCTGAAAACATTCACTTCTTCCATACTACTCCTCCCCAATTTGATATCCAATTTTTCTTTATCTAAATCATTTGATACCCTCATCACCTTACTCTTTTCTATGTTCACTTTCAACTTTCTACCTTTACACACATTCCCAAACTCATCCACTAACCTTTGCAATTTTTATTTGGAATCTCCCATAAGCACAGTATCATCAGCAAAAAGTAACTGTGTTAATTCCCATTTTGAATTTGATTCCCCATAATTTAATCCCACCCCTCTCCCAAACACCCTAGCATTTACGTCTTTTACAACCCTATCTATAAATATATTAAACAACCATGGTGACATTACACATCCCTGTCTAAGACCTACTTTTACCGGGAAGTATTCTCCCTCTCTTCTAGACACCCTAACCTGAGCCTCACTATCCTCATAAAAACTCTTTACAGCATTTAGTAACTTACCACCTATTCCATATACTTGCAACATCTGCCACATTGCTCCCCTATCCACTCATCATATGCCTTTTCTAAATCCATAAATGCAATAAAAACTTCCCTACCTTTATCTAAATACTGTTCACATATATGCTTCAATGTAAACACTTGATCTACACATCCCCTACCCACTCTGAAACCTCCTTGCTCATCCGCAATCCTACATTCTGTCTTGCCTTTAATTCTTTCAATTATAACCCTACCGTACACTTTTCCTGGTATACTCAATAAACTTATTCCTCTATAATTTTTACAATCTCTTTTGTCCCCTTTCCCTTTATATAAAGGGATTATACATGCTCTCCGCCAATCCCTAGGTACCTTCCCCTCTTTCATACATTTATTAAACAAAAGTACCAACCACTCCAACACTATATCCCCCCCTGCTTTTAACATTTCTGTCATGATCCCATCAGTTCCAGCTGCTTTACCCCCTTTCATTCTACGTAATGCCTCAAGTACCTCCCCCACACTACATTCTGCTCTTCTTCACTCCTAAAAGATGGTATACCTCCCTGACCAGTGCATGAAATTACCGTCTCCCTTTCTTCCTCAACATTTAAAAGTTCCTCAAAATATTCTCGCCATCTACCTAATACCTCCCTCTCCCCATCTACTAACTCCCCTACTCCGTTTTTAACTGACAAATCCATACTTTCCCTAGGCTTTCTTAACTTGTTTAACTCACTCCAAATTTTTTTCTTATTTTCATTAAAATTTCTTGACAGTGCCTCTCCCACTCTATCATCTGCTCTCCTTTTGCACTCTCACCACTCTCTTCACCTTTCTTTTACTCTCCATATACTCTGCTCTTCTTATAACACTTCTGCTTTGTAAAAACCTCTCATAAGCTAACTTTTTCTCTTTTATCACACCTTTTACATATATATATATATATATATATATATATATATATATATATATATATATATATATATATATATATATATATATATGGTTGTTTAATATATTTATAGATGGGGTTGCAAGAGAAGTAAATGCGAGGGTCTTGGCAAGAGGCGTGGAGTTAAAAGATAAAGAATCACACAAAGTGGGAGTTGTCACAGTTGCTCTTTGCTGATGACACTGTGCTCTTGGGAGATTCTGAAGAGAAGTTGCAGAGATTGGTGGATGAATTTGGTAGGGTGTGCAAAAGAAGAAAATTGAAAGTGAATACAGGAAAGAGTAAGGTTATGAGGATAACAAAAAGATTAGGTGATGAAAGATTGGATATCAGATGGGAGGGAGAGAGTATGGAGGAGGTGAATGTATTCAGGTATTTGGGAGTGGACGTGTCAGCGGATGGGTCTATGAAAGATGAGGTGAATCATAGAATTGATGAGGGGAAAAGGGTGAGTGGTGCACTTAGGAGTCTGTGGAGACAAATAACTTTGTCCTTGGAGGCAAAGAGGGGAATGTATGAGAGTATAGTTTTACCAACGCTCTTATATGGGTGTGAAGCATGGGTGATGAATGTTGCAGCGAGGAGAAGGCTGGAGGCAGTGGAGATGTCATGTCTGAGAGCAATGTGTGGTGTGAATATAATGCAGAGAATTCGTAGTTTGGAAGTTAGGAGGAGGTGCGGGATTACCAAAACTGTTGTC
>NC_091294.1:53837067-53864567 GCF_038502225.1 Cherax quadricarinatus | reverse complement strand
GTAGTACCGTACTAATAGGGTTGGTGGTACTGAACTTATGGGGTGGTGGTGGTACTGACAAAATGGTTGTGGTGGTACTGTACTAATTGTTATGGTGGTGGTACTATACTAATTGTTGTGGTGGTGGTATTGTACTAATGGTTGTGGTGGTGGTAGTATTGTAATGAGGGTAGTGGTGATACTATACTAATGGTTGAGGTGGTAGTACTGTACTAATGGTGGTATTGTGCTAATGGGAGAGGTGGTGGTATTGAACTAATAGGGGAGGTGGTGGTGGTGGTGTACTAACGGGGGTGGTAGAGGTGTACTAATGGGGGGATAGTGGTATACTAATGGGGGTAGTGTTGAACTAATGGGGGTGGTGGGAGTGTTGTACTAATAGTAATGGTGGTGTTGGTATTGTACTAATGGTGGTGTTTGAATTGTACTAACGGTGGTGGTGGTAGCATTGTACTAATGATGGTGGTACTGTAGTAATGGTGGTGGTGGTATTGTAGTGTATTAATGGTGGTACTGGGGATAGTGAGGGTGAGGTACTGGTGGTAGTAGTGATTGTGAGGTACTGGTGGTAGAAGTGAGGGTGAGATACTGGTGGTAGCAGTGAGGGTGAGGTACTGGTGGTAGTAGTGAAGGTGAGGTACTGGTGGTAGTAGTGAAGGTGAGGTACTGGTGGTAGTAGTGAAGGTGAGGTACTGGTGGTTGTAGTGAGGGTGAGGTACTGGCAGTTGTAGCGAGGGTGAGGTACTGGTGGAAGTAGTGAAGGTGAGGTACTGGTGGTAGTGAGGGTGAGATACTGGTGGTTGTAGTGAGGGTGAGGTACTGGTGGTTGTAGCGAGGGTGAGGTACTGGTGGGTGTAGTGAGGGTGAGGTACTGGTGGGTGTAGTGAGGGTGAGGTACTGGTGGTAACAGTGAGGGTGAGATACTGTTGGTTGTAGTGAGGGTGAGGTACTGGTGGTTGTAGTGAGCGTGAGGTACTGGTGGTTGTAGTGAGGGTGAGGTACTGGTGGTTTAAGTGAGGGTGAGGTACTGGTGGGTGTAGTGAGGGTGAGGTACTGGTGGTTGTAGTGAGGGTGAGGTACTGGTGGTAGTAGTGAAGGTGAGGTACTGGTGGTAGTAGTGAGGGTGAGATACTGGTGGTTGTAGTGAGGGTGAGGTACTGGTGGGTGTAGTGAGAGCGAGGTACTGGTGGTAACAGTGAGGGTGAGATACTGGTGGTTGTAGCGAGATACTGGTGGTTATAGAGAGAGTGAGATACTGGTGGTTATAGTGAGATTGAGATACTGGTGGTTGTAGTGAGGGTGAGGTACTGGTGGCTGTAGTGAGGGTGAGGTACTGGTGGTTGAAGTGAGGGTGACGGACTGGTGGGTGTAGTGAGGGTGAGGTACTGGTGGTTGTAGTGAGGAGGAGGTACTGGTGGTTGTAGTAAGGGTGAGGTACTGGTGGTTGTAGTAAGGGTGAGGTACTGGTGCTTGTAATGAGAGTGAGGTACTGGTGCTTGTAGTGAGGGTGAGGTACTGGTGCTTGTAGTGAGGGTGAGGTACTGGTGCTTGTAGTGAGGGCGATGTATTGGTGCTTGTAGTGAGGGTGATGTACTGGTGTTTATAGTGAGAGTGAGGTACTGGTGCTTGTAGTAAGGGTGAGGTACTGGTGGTTGGAGTGAGGGTGAGGTACTGGTGGGTGTAGTGAGAGTGAGGTACTGGTGGTAACAGTGAGGGTGAGATACTGGTGGTTGTAGCGAGATACTGGTGGTTATAGTGAGAGTGAGATACTGGTGGTTATAGTGAGATTGAGATACTGGTGGTTGTAGTGAGGGTGAGGTACTGGTGGCTGTAGTGAGGGTGAGGTACTGGTGGTTGAAGTGAGGGTGAGGTACTGGTGGTTGTAGTGAGGGTGAGATACTGGTGGTTGTAGTGAGAGTGAGATACTGGTGGTTGTAGTGAGAGTGAGATACTGGTGGTTGTAGTGAGGGTGAGGTACTGGTGGTTGTAGTGAGGGTGAGGTACTGGTGGGTGTAGTGAGAGTGAGGTACTGGTGGTAACAGTGAGGGTGAGATACTGGTGGTTGTAGCGAGATACTGGTGGTTATAGTGAGAGTGAGATACTGGTGGTTATAGTGAGGGTGAGGTACTGGTGGCTGTAGTGAGGGTGAGGTACTGGTGGTTGAAGTGAGGGTGAGGGACTGGTGGGTGTAGTGAGGGTGAGGTACTGGTGGTTGTAGTGAGGAGGAGGTACTGGTGGTTGTAGTAAGGGTGAGGTACTGGTGGTTGTAGTAAGGGTGAGGTACTGGTGCTTGTAATGAGAGTGAGGTACTGGTGCTTGTAGTGAGGGTGAGGTACTGGTGCTTGTAGTGAGGGCGACGTATTGGTGCTTGTAGTGAGGGTGATGTACTGGTGTTTATAGTGAGAGTGAGGTACTGGTGGTTGGAGTGAGGGTGAGGTACTGGTGGGTGTAGTGAGGGTGAGGTACTGGTGGGTGTAGTGAGGGTGAGGTACTGGTGGGTGTAGTGAGGGTGAGGTACTGGTGGTTGTAGTGAGGGTGAGATACTGGTGGTTGTAGTGAGAGTGAGATACTGGTGGTTGTAGTGAGAGTGAGATACTGGTGGTTGTAGTGAGGGTGAGGTACTGGTGGTTGTAGTGAGGGTGAGGTACTGGTGGTTGAAGTGAAGGTGAGGTACTGGTGGGTGTAGTGAGGGTGAGGTACTGGTGGTTGTAGTGAGGGGAATTTACTGGTGGTTGTAGTGAGGGGGAGGTACTGGTGGTTGTAGTAAGGGTGAGGTACTGGTGCTTGTAGTGAGGGTGAGGTACTGGTGCTTGTAGTGAGGGCGACGTATTGGTGCTTGTAGGGAGGGTGATGTACTGGTGTTTATAGTGAGAGTGAGGTACTGGTGGTTGGAGTGAGGGTGAGGTACTGGTGGTTGGAGTGAGGGTGAGGTACTGGTGGGTGTAGTGAGGGTGAGGTACTGGTGGGTGTAGTGAGGGGGAGGTACTAGTGGTTGTAGTGAGGGGGAGGTACTGGTGGTTGTAGTGAGGGTGAGGTACTGGTGGTTGTAGTGAGGGTGAGGTACTGGTGGTTGTAGTGAGGGTGAGGTACTGGCGGTTGTAGTGAGAGTGAGGTACTGGCGGTTGTAGTGAGGGTGAGGTACTGATGGTTGTAGTGAGGGTGAGGTACTGGTGGTTGTAGTGAGGGTGAGGTACTGGTGGTTGTAGTGAGGGTGAGGTACTGGTGGTTGTAGTGAGGGTGAGGTACTGGTGGTTGTAGTGAGGGTGAGGTACTGGTGGTTGTAGTGAGGGTGAGGTACTGGTGGTTGTAATGAGGGTGTGGCAGTGATAACGGTGTAGTTGTGGTGACAGCGCAGTGGTGATGGGGCAGCGATAACGGTGTAGTGGTGGTGGGGCAGTGATGACGGTGGGAGTGATGGTGGCGGTGTAGCGGTGGTGATGGTGGGGCAGTGATGACGGTGGGGCAGTGGTGACGTTGTGGTGAAGGTGTAACACTGATGACAGTGTAGCGGTGGTGGTGACGGCGTAGTAGTGGCGGTGACAGTGCAGTCGTGGTGGTGACGGTGTAGCGGTGGTGATGACGGTGGGGAAGTGGTGGTGTAGCGGTGGTGGTGACGGCATATCGGTGGTGGTGACGGCATATCGGTGGTGGTGACGGCATATCGGTGGTGGTGACGGCATATCGGTGGTGGTGACGGCATATCGGTGGTGGTGACGGTGTAGATGACGGTGGGGAAGTGGTGACGGTGTAGCGGTGTTGGTGACGGTGGGGAAGTGGTGGTGAGTGTAGCAGTGATGGTGACAGTGGGGAAGTGGTGATGGTGTAGCGGTGGTGGTGATAGTGTAGCACTGGTGGTGACGGTGTAGTGGTGATGGTGCAGCAGTGATGATGACGGCGTAGGGGTGGTGGTGGTGGTGACGGTGTAGCGGTGGTGATGGTGTAGCGGTGCTGATGACGGTGGGGAAGTGTTGATGGTGTAGCGGAGGTGGTGACAGTGAGGCAGTGGTGATGTATAGCAGTGGTGATGACGCATAGCAGTGGTGGGTGACGGTATAGCAGTGGTGATGTAGGGGAAGTGGTGATGATGGAGGGGCAGTGGTGGTGATGGAGGGGCAGTGGTGGTGATGGAGGGGCAGTGGTGGTGATGGAGAGGCAGTGGTGGTGGTGATGGTGGGGCAGTGGTGACGACGGTGTAGCGGTGATGTGGCTGTGATAGCATGGCAGTGATGACGGAGTAGCGGTGATAATGGTGTGGAAATGATGATAGTGTGGCAGTGATGTCGGTGTAGCGGTGGTGATGGTGTGGCAATGGTAATAATGGTAGCAGTGGTGTGGAAGTTATGTTAGTGTGACAGTGATGACGGTGTAGCAGTGGTGATGGTGTGGTGGCTATGACGGTGTGGTTATGACGGTGTAGCGGTGGTGATGACGGTGCGGTGGTGGTGATAACGGTGTAGCGATGGTGATGGTCTGGCAGTGGTGATGGCAAGGTAGTGGCGATGACGGTGTGGCGGTAGCGATTGAGGTGTATAAATGGAAAACAGGAATAAATAAAGGGAATGTAAATAGCGTGCTAAAAATATCTAGCAAAGACAGGACTCGCAGCAATGGTTTTAAGTTGGAAAAATTCAGATTCAGGAAGGGTATAGGAAAGCACTGGTTTGGTAATAGAGCTGTGGATGTGTGGAACAAACTCTCGAGTACCGTCATAGAAGCTAAAACGTTGTGCAGTTTTAAAAATAGGTTAGATAAATACATGAGTGTGTGTGGGTGGGTGTGAGTTGGACCTGACTACCTTGTGTTACTAGGTTTGATGCCGTGCTCTGTGCATAGGTGGATGTGGCCTCGACCTGACTAGCTTGGGCCAGCGACTTAAGCCTGTGGGAGACTTGGACCTGCCTCACATGAGCCAGTGGGCCTGCCTCGCAGGCCCACTGGCTCATGTGAGGCAGGTCCATGCGTTATGAAGAACGTGACGTTCAGTGGAGACAAGTTCCAGTTGCTTAGATATAGAAAGAACGAAGAAACTGAAAAGGAACACTATACAATACTCAAGATCATCAGAAACAGAACGAAAGGAACATGTCATGGATATGGGAGTAATTTTGTCAGCTGACCTTTCAGAGAATACAAGACCAATGGCACGACAGCCAGAAAAATCACTGGGTGGATAACGAGAACTTTCAAAACAAGGGAAATGGTGCCGATGATAACACTTTTCAAATCACTTGTGCTCTCTCATTTGTAATATTGCTAGGTGTTGCAGTCCTGTTTAGGCTCGTATAGAGCAAATAAAAATAAAAAGTACTGGGAACGCCTTGAAATCCTAAATATGTACTCACTGGAGCGGAGAAGAGAAAGACATCCATGATTATATACACCTACAAAGTACTTGAGGACTTTGTAACAAACCTGCACACTGCCATAACATACTGGAGAGAGACATGGAACACGCAAAATAAACCCAGTGAAAAGCAGGGGTGCAGTGGGCACACTAATGAAACACTATCAACGTCCGTGGTCCGAGGGTGTTCAACATCTTACCATTAGATATCAGAAACACTGCTGGAACAAGTGTAGAAGTCTTCAAGAAAAAAATGGACAAGTACCTTCAAGTGCCACATGAAGTAGGGTGTGACGGATATGTAGGGCTGCGGGCCACCAGCAGCAACAGCTTGGTTGACTAATCAAGCACTAGACAAGCATGGCCCAAAGCCGGGCTTGGAGGACAGAAAAAACTAACGGAACTCCTTAAAGGTATGGTGTCGAAGTGATGGTGTGGTGGTAGTGAGCGTGAGATGGTGGCAGTGAGAGTGAGATGGTGATAGTGGTGGTAAGGTGGTAGTGAGGGTGAGATGGTGGTGGTGGTAGTAATGAAGGTAGGTGGTGGTAGTAATGAAGGTAGGTGGTGGTAGTAATGAAGGTAGGTGGTGGTAGTAATGAAGGTAGGTGGTGGTAGTAATGAAGGTAGGTGGTGGTAGTAATGAAGGTAGGTGGTGATAGTAATGAAGGTAGGTGGTGATAGTAATGAAGGTAGGTGGTGATAGTAATGAAGGTAGGTGGTGGTAGTAATGAAGGTAGGTGGTGATAGTAATGAAGGTAGGTGGTGGTAGTAATGAAGGTAGGTGGTGGTAGTAATGAAGGTAGGTGGTGATAGTAATGAAGGTAGGTGGTGATAGTAATGAAGGTAGGTGGTGGTAGTAATGAAAGTAAGTGGTGATAGTAATGAAGGTAGGTGGTGGTAGTAATGAAGGTAGGTGGTGGTAGTAATGAAGGTAGGTGGTGGTAGTAATGAAGGTAGGTGGTGGTAGTAATGAAGGTAGGTGGTGGTAGTAATGAAGGTAGGTGGTGATAGTAATGAAGGTAGGTGGTGGTAGTAATGAAGGTAGGTGGTGATAGTAATGAAGGTAGGTGGTGATAGTAATGAAGGTAGGTGGTGATAGTAATGAAGGTAGGTGGTGGTAGTAATGAAAGTAGGTGGTGATAGTAATGAAGGTAGGTGGTGATAGTAATGAAGGTAGGTGGTGGTAGTAATGAAAGTAGGTGGTGATAGTAATGAAGGTAGGTGGTGGTAGTAATGAAGGTAGGTGGTGGTAGTAATGAAGGTAGGTGGTGGTAGTAATGAAGGTAGGTGGTGGTAGTAATGAAGGTAGGTGGTGATAGTAATGAAGGTAGGTGGTGATAGTAATGAAGGTAGGTGGTGATAGTAATGAAGGTAGGTGGTGGTAGTAATGAAGGTAGGTGGTGGTAGTAATGAAGGTAGGTGGTGATAGTAATGAAGGTAGGTGGTGATAGTAATGAAGGTAGGTGGTGGTAGTAATGAAAGTAGGTGGTGATAGTAATGAGGGGAGGTGGTAGCAATGAGGGGAGAGGTGGTGGTGCTAATAATGAGGGGAGGTGGTGGTGACAGGAATGAGGGGAGGTGGTGGTAGTAGCAGTGTGAAGTGGTGGTGGTGGTAGTAGAGTGAGGTGGTGGTAGTAATGAGGGGGAGGAGGTAGTAACGAGGGGGAGGAGGTAGTAATGAGGGGGAGGTGGTGGTGGTAGTAATGAGGGGGAGGTGATGGTGGTAGTAGTAATGAGGTCCTGGTAGTAATGAGGGGGGAGTAGTAGTAATGAGGGGAAGGTGGTAGTGGTAGTGAGGGTGTGGAGTTGGTATTGAGGGTGTGGAGTTGGTATTGAGGGTGTGGTGTTGGTATTGTAGGGTGTGGTGTTGGTATTGTAGGTGTGTTGGTATTGAGGGTGTGGTGTTGGTAGTGAGGGTGTGGTGTTGGTAGTGAGGGTGTGGTGTTGGTAGTGAGGGTGTGGTGTTGGTAGTGAGGGTGTAGTGGTGGTAGTGAGGGTGTGGTGTTGGTAGTGAGGGTGTGGTGTTGGTAGTGAGGGTGTAGTGGTGGTAGTGAGGGTGTAGTGGTGGTAGTGAGGGTGTAGTGGTGGTAGTGAGGGTGTAGTGGTGGTAGTGAGGGTGTAGTGGTGGTAGTGAGGTAGTAGTGGTGGTAGTGAGGTAGTAGTGGTAGTAAGGGTGTGGTGTTGGTAGTGAGGATGTAGTTGTGGCCGTGAGGGTGTGGTGTTGGTAGCGAGGGAGTGGTGTTGGTAGTGAGGGTGTGGTGTTGGTAGTGAGGGAGTGGTGTTGGTAGTGAGGGAGTGGTGTTGGTAGTGAGGGAGTGGTGTTGGTAGTGAGGGTGTGGTGATGGTAGTGAGGGTGTGGTGATGGCGTTGAGGGTGTAGTGTTGGTACTGAGGGTGTAGTGTTGGTACTGAGGGTGTAGTGTTGGTACTGAGGGTGTAGTGTTGATACTGAGGGTGTAGTGTTGGTACTGAGGGTGTAGTGTTGGTACTGAGGGTGTAGTGTTGATACCGAGGGTGTAGTGTTGATACCGAGGGTGTAGTGTTGGTAGCGGGGATGTGGTGTTGGTAGTGAGGGTGTAGTGTTGGTAGCAAGGATGTGGTGTTGGTAGTGAAAGTGAGGGGATGGTAGTGAGTGTGGTGTTGATAGTGAGGGTGTGGTGTTGGTAGTGAGGGTGTGGTGTTGGTATGGAGGGAGTATTGGTAGTGAGGGTGTGGTATCGGTATTGAGCGTGTGGTGTTGGCAATAAGGGTGTGGTGTTGGTAGTGCAGGTGTTTACAGTGAGGGTGTGGTGTTGATAGTGAGAGTGGTGTTGGTATGGAGGGAGTATTGGTAGTGAGTGTGTGGTGTTGGTAGTGAGTGTGTGGTGTTGGTAGTGAGAGTGAGGTGCTGGTAGAGAGAGAGAGAGTGGTGTTGGTAGCGAGGGCGCGGTGTTGGAAGTGTGTGATATTAGTAGTGAGACTGGCGATGGTAGTGAGGGTGTGGTGTTGGTAGTGAGGGTGTGGTGTTGGTAGTGAGGGTGTGGTGTTGGTAGTGAGGGGTGTGGTGTTGGTAGTGAGGGGTGTGGTGTTGGTAGTGAGGGGTGTGGTGTTGGTAGTGAGGGGTGTGGTGTGGTAGTGAGGGGTGTGGTGTTGGTAGTGAGGGTAGAAGTGAGAGTGATGGTATGGAGATAAAGTGATAGAGGTAATGGTGGTGGTAGTGATCATGAGCGGTGTAGTAGTGGTAGTGACAGTAAGGGTGTGATGTTCGTAGTGATTATAGTAGTGAATGTGGTGGTAGTGACAGTAAGGGTGTGATGTTCGTAGTGATTATAGTAGTGAATGTGGTGGTAGTGACAGTAAGGGTGTGATGTTCGTAGTGATTATAGTAGCGAATGTGGTGGTAGTGACAGAGTATGGTGGTGGTACTGATAGTGAGGGTTTGGTGGTGGTACTGATAGTGAGGGTTTGGTGGTGGTACTGATAGTGAGGGTTTGGTGGTGGTAGTGATAGTGAGGGTATGGTTGTGGTAGTGATAGGGAATGGTGGTGGTAGTAAAAGGGAGGGTTTAATCTTTGTGAGAAGGTATGGTAGTGATAATGAGGGTATGGTGGTAGTGATTTTGAGGGTGTGATGATGGTAGTGATAGGGAGGGTGTGACTGGAAGTGATAGGGAGGGTGTAGTAGTGCTAGTGGTGGTAGTGAGGGTGTGGTGGTGGTAGTGACAGTGAGCATGTTATGGGGGTATAATGAGGTTATGGTAGTGGTAGTAGCAGTTATAGTGAGGGTGTAGTGGTGGTGGTGGTGAAAGTGAGGGTGTAGTAATAGTTGGGATACTGAGGATATAGTAGTGGTGGTTATAGTGAGGGTTTAGTGGTAACGATAAAGAGGGTGTAGTGGAAGTGAGGGTGTAGTGGAAGTGAAGGTGTAGTGGAAGTGAGGGTGTAGTGATAGTGAATGTGTAGTGAAGGTAGCAGTGATAGTGGGTAGTGGTGGGAGTGAGAGGATGGTGGGGTTAGGAGAGGGTGGTAGTGGTAGTATAGTGAGGTTGTCGTGGTGGTAACAGGACAATGCGGATGTGATAGAAGTAGCAGTAGCAGTGACAGTGAGGGTGTGGTGGAGGCAGCAATGATAGTGAGGGTGTAATGATAGAGAACATATAATGGTGGTGGTGGCTGTAGTAGTAGTGATGACGGTGGAGTGGTAATACTGATAATGAGGGTGGGGTGGTAATACTGATAATGAGGGTGGGGTGGTAATACTGATAATGAGGGTGGGGTGGTAATACTGATAATGAAGGTGGGGTGATAATACTGATAATGATGGTGGTTGTGGTAGCAGTAGTGATGAGGGTGGGGTTGGGGGTGGTAGAAGTGATGAGGGTGGGGTGGTGGTGGTAGTAGTGACAATGACGGCGGGGTGGTGGTGGTAGTGATGAGGGCGGGGTGGTGGTGGTAGTGATGAGGGCGGGGTGGTGGTAGTGATGAGGGCAGGGTGATGGTGGTGATGAGGGCGGGGTGATGGTGGTGATGAGGGCGGGGTGATGATGGTGAGGGCGGGGTGGTGGTAGTGATGAGGACGGGGTGGTGGTAGTGATGAGGGCGGGGTGGTGGTAGTGATGAGGGCGGGGTGGTGGTAGTGATGAGGGCGGGGTAGTGGTAGTGATAAGGGCGGGGTGGCGGTCGTGGTAGTGATAAGGGCGGGGTGGTGGTCGTGGTAGTGATAAGGGCGGGGTGGTGGTCGTGGTAGTGATCAGGGCGGGGTGGTGGTCGTGGTAGTGATGAGGGCGGGGTGGTGGTCGTGGTAGTGATGAGGGCGGGGTGGTGGTCGTGGTAGTGATGAGGGTGGGGTGGTGGTCGTGGTAGTGATGAGGGCGGGGTGGTGGTCGTGGTAGTGATGAGGGGTGGGATGTAATAGTGATGATGAGGGTGGGATGTAATAGTGATGATGAGGGTGGGGTGGTAATACTGATGAGGGTGGGGTGGTAATACTGATAATGAGGGTGGTGTGGTAATACTGATGAGGGTGGGGTAGTAATACTGATGAGGGTGGGGTGGTAATACTGATAAGGGTGGGGTAGTAATACTGATAATGAAGGTGGGGTGGTAATACTGATAATGAGGGTGGTTGTGGTAGCAGTAGTTATGTGGGGTTGGGGTGGTGGTGGTAGTAGTAGTAGTGATGAGGGTGGGGTAGTGGTAGTAGTAGTAGTAATAATGAGGGTGGGGAGTGGTTGTAGTGGTAGTAGTAGTAGTAATAATGAGGGTGGTTGTGGTTGCAGTAGTTATGAGGTAGTAGTAGTAATGAGGGTGGGGAGTGGTTGTAGTGGTAGTAGTAGTAGTAATAATGAGGGTGGTTGTGGTAGCAGTAGTGATGAGGGTGGGGTTGCGGGTGGTAGTAGTGATGAGGGCGCGTAGTGGTTGTGGTGGTGATAGTAGTAGTAATAATAATGAGGGTGGGGTGATTGCGGTAGTAGTGACAGTAGTGTGTAGTGGTGACTGTGTAAGTTATTTCAATGGTGTTAGTGATGGTGTAGCGACACAATGTGTAGCAGTAGTGGTGGTAGGAGTGGGAGTGGGGTGGCAGTGAATGTGTCGTGGTGGTAGTAGGAGTGAGTGGGGTGGTGGTGACGGCGGCAGTGGCAGTATCTGTAAAGCAGAATAAATATAAAAGCTAACCTGCATTATTGGTAGTGTTATGGTGTAGTGAGATGTTCATCACCACACTAGTAATATACAGCGCCAGTATACGGGGAGAACTTAAGCACCCCAGCAACGTGGTAGAGCTGAGGTGATGGGCGGGCCAGCGTGGTGGTGGTGGTGGTGATGATGATGGTGTGGTGGGCCTGCGTAGCTCTCCCACCGCCCGCCCCATGCCATACCACCACCGCCCTAGGCCTAGTGCTCCACGCCACATCTGGCTCACCGGGGCGTGCGAGAGCCTTTCTAGGTAGGAGTGAGTGGAGGGGAGGGAGGTAGAGGGAAGACACAAGGCTTGACTGGCCTGCCCACACTTCCGCCACTCGCACAACATGGCCACGATTTTGGGAGAGGGAGGGCGCGCACGACCCCCTTTCCCCACCACACATGTAAGCCTCTAGTGCACAATCACAATATTAAATTCTTCTGGTTACACACTCCACTCTCATCTCTACCAAAAGCACTATAACACACATCACAAGATATTAGTAACGCAGTAAAGCACAGAGGTGTAGCGGCGCAAGCTTCCACCATCAAGTCTCAGAGCACACTAGCCCAGCGCGTCGTAGTACACCGCTTGCCGTCCCTCCCGCACCCAGCTCTCTGCTCCCAACATCTACCCACCCCCCAAAAAATCCCCCTCCACTATCCCCCCCCGCTCATTGCTGATTCCTCTCTCGTCGGGATTTTCTTGCCTCACATTTCTCTGCTTTCTCTAGCAGGCTGGACGCAGCAGCAGCACTGTTCTCGCCCAGTCTCCAATACTTCGCTACGCTCTCACTTTCCTATTAAACCTTCCTCACTATCGTTACTCTCTCACCCCTACCTTAAACTATATCCCACCCTTACCTCTTACAATACATTATCTGACACCCTCACCCCTTACAATACATTATCTACCACCCTCACCCCTTACAATACACTACCTGCCACCCTCACCCCTTTACCTTACACTATCTGCCACCCTCACCCCTTTACCTTACACTATCTGCCACCCTCTCATCTAACACTACCTGCCACCCTCTCATGTTACGCTACCTGCCGCCTTCTCATCTCACACTACCTACCTAGAGTCTACCAGGAGGGTATTCCGGGGATCAACGCCCCCGCGACGCGGTCCATGATCAGGCCTCCCGGTGGATCAGGGCCTGATCAACTAGGCTGTTACTGCTGTTATTGTTACCACAGCCCGGCTGATCCGGCACTGACTTTAGGTATCTGTCCAGCTCCCTCAAGACAACCAGAGGTCTATTGGTAATTCCCCTTATGGCTGGTGAGAGGCTGTTGAACAATCTTGGGCCCTGGACACTTCGTGTTTTCTATTAATGTATTAATGGTGCCCCTTCTTTTCATTGGGCGCATGTTGCATCGCCTGCCAAGTCTTTTGCTTTCGTAGGGAATGATTTGTGTGTGAAAATTAGGGACCAGTCCCTCTAGGATTTTCCAGGTGTAGATTGTGAAGTATCTCTTTCGCCTGCACCTCCAGTGAGTACAAGTCAAGTGCTTCCAGTAGTTAAGATGTTTGACGGGGCTTATATGCGCAGTAAAGGTTTTCTGTTCATAGTGTGACTGACTTTGTAAATGGTCCAAGTCGGACCGAAACGTCGTCGTAAGCTCCTCTCTTCTATGTGCGGGTTGTGTATAGTTTTCTGTTCATTTTCTAGGTCTGCAATTTCACCTGCCTTGAATGGAGATATTAATGTACAGCAGTATTCCAGCCTAGAAAGAACAAGTGATTTAAAAAAAGGATCATCAATGGTTTGGCATCCCTTGTCGTGCATGTTCTCATTATCAATCCTACCATTTTCCTCGCAGATGTGCTAGTGGCATTGTTGTGATCCTTGAAGGTGAGATCCTCAGACATTACCACTCCCAGGTCCTTCACATTACTTTTCCGCTCTATTGTGTGATTAGAGTTTGTAGTAAACTCGGTTCTAGTTATTATTTCCTCCATTTTTCCATACAGGAGTAGTTAGAATTTGCCTTCATTTAACCCTTAAACTGTCATTGGGACACTAAGAGAAAACACCATAAGTGTCCAGGGCACAAAACTGTTCAGCAGCCTCCTACCATGCATAAGGGGAATTACCAATAGGCCCCAGGCTGCCTTCAAGAGGGAGCTAGACAAATACTTAAAGTCGGTGCCAGATCAGCCAGGCTGTGGTTCGTACGTTTGACTACGTGCGGCCAGCAATAACAGCCTGGTTGATCAGGCCCTTATCCACCGGGAGGCCTAGTCGTGGACAAGACCGCGGGGGCGTTGATCCCCGGAATACCCTCCAGGTAGATTCCAGGCATATCTTCTTGGAGATTTGCCGTATTCTCAATGGATGACACACTCATGCAGATCCTAGTGTCGTCTGCAAAGGATGATTCAGTACTATGTTTTACATCTCCATGTCAAATATGAAGATGAGGAATAGGATTGGGGCGAGTACTGTGCCTTGTGGAACAGATCTCTTCACTATGGCTGCTTCCGATTTAACTCTGTTTACCACTACTCTGTGTTCGATTGGTTAAAAAGGTAACGATCCATCTACCCAGCTTGAAAGTTATTCCTTTAGCACGAATTTTGTGTGTTATTACACCATGATCACACGTATCAAAGGCTTTTGCAAAAGCTACGTATACTACATCTGCATTCTCTTCTTTCTTCCAGTGCATCCAAGACCATATCATAGTGGTCCAGTCGTTGCGAGAGACAGGAGCGACCTGCTCTTAACCCATGTTGCCCTGGATTGTGCAATTCTTAGGAATCCAAGTGGTTTGCAATCCTGCTTCTTGGAACTCTTTCAAAGATTTTTATGATGTGGGACATTAGAGCTATTGGTCTATAGTTCTTAGCTATTATGAGAGGGGTTTCTTGCAGTTCTTAATGAACACAGAATTCCACGAGTCTGGGCCTGGGGCTGAGTGCACGAGCACGTTGTCAATGGCTTTCTGAAAGTCTAGTGGAGTTAGGGTTATGACAGAAATCTGACATGCATTGACAGGGTTTTAAGGCACAGTCATGAAAATATTATTTGGATTGTTTACCTTCAGACTGATTAATGGCTCGCTGAACACAGAGTCGTATTCGTATTGAGATTTCAGTATCTCTCTCATTTCTTTGTTGAGATATGTGTAAGTTCCATCTTCTCTGTGCAGAGGCCCTATACTAGGTATGTTTTTTTGTTTTGTTTTGTTTTTGGTATATTAAAAGAAATATTTAGAATTTCCTTCAAATTCACTAATCGCTTTTAGCTCCTCTTGTCTCTCCTGGATACTGTACGAGTCCTTTAACTTAAGCACAATATTTTCCACTTCCTGGTTAGTGCTTCCTTCCGTGTTTCAGATAATCTAGCACTCTTGAGGAGCTCAGTGATTCTTCACCTTCTCTACAGGGAACGTCTCTCTCAGTTTACTTTTCTTTTTTCTTAGGGAAATATGCCTTGAACATACTTCAGCTACCAAGAAGATATTCTTTTCAAAGCACTGGTTAGGGTCCATGTTATTTAAGATATCTTCCCAACATGCTTCATTTAGGACATGGCTTACCTAGTACCAGTTGATGTTCTTGTTGAAGTTGAATTTGGTGAGGGCATCCTCATAGCTTATGCATTTGGCTGATCAGGACCCCTGTGGATGTATGTCTGGACTTCGATTAGATTGTGATCAGACTACCTGCCACCCTCTCATCTTACACTACCTGCCACCCTCTCATCTTACACTACCTGCCACCCTCTCATCTTACACTACCTGCCACCCTCTCATCTTACACTACTTACCACACACTCATCTTACACTACCTGCCACCCTCTCATCTTACACTACCTACCACACACACATCTTACACTACCTGCCACCTTCTCATCTTACACTACCTACCACACACTCATCTTACACTACCTGCCACACACTCATCTTACACTACCTGCCATTCTCTCATCTTACACTACCTGCCACACACTCATCTTACACTACCTGCCACACACTCATCTTACACTACCTGCCACACACTCATCTTACACTACCTGCCACACACTCATCTTACACTACCTGCCACACACTCATCTTACACTACCTGCCACACACTCATCTTACACTACCTGCCACACACTCATCTTACATTACCTGCCACACACTTATCTTACACTACCTCCCACCCTCCCATCTTACACTACCTACCACACACTCATCTTACACTACCTGCCACACACTCATCTTACACTACCTGCCACCCTCGGATCTTACACTACCTGCCACCCTCTGATCTTACACTGCCTGCCACCCTCTGATCTTACACTACCTGCCACCCTCTGATCTTACACTACCTGCCACCCTCTCATCTTACACTACCTGCCACCCTCTCATCTTACACTACCTGCCACACACTCATCTTACACTACCTACCACACACTCATCTTACACTACCTGCCACACACTCATCTTACACTACCTGCCACACACTCATCTTACACTACCTGCCACACACTCATCTTACACTACCTGTCAAACACTCATCTTACACTACCTGCCACACACTCATCTTACACTACCTGCCACCCTCTCATCTTACACTACCTACCACACACTCATCTTACACTACCTACCACACACTCATCTTACACTACCTGTCAAACACTCATCTTACACTACCTACCACACACTCATCTTACACTACCTACCACACACTCATCTTACACTACCTGCCACCCTCTCATCTTACACTACCTACCACACACACATCTTACACTACCTGCCACCTTCTCATCTTACACTACCTACCACACACTCATCTTACACTACCTGTCACCCTCTCATCTTACACTACCTACCACACACTCATCTTACACTACCTACCACACACTCATCTTACACTACCTGTCAAACACTCATCTTACACTACCTGCCACACACTCATCTTACACTACCTGCCACACACTCATCTTACACTACCTGTCAAACACTCATCTTACACTACCTGCCACACACTCATCTTACACTACCTGCCACACACTCATCTTACACTACCTGCCACACACTCATCTTACACTACCTACCACACACTCATCTTACACTACCTACCACACACTCATCTTACACTACCTGTCAAACACTCATCTTACACTACCTGCCACACACTCATCTTACACTACCTGCCACACACTCATCTTACACTACCTGTCAAACACTCATCTTACACTACCTACCACACACTCATCTTACACTACCTGCCACACACTCATCTTACACTACCTGCCACCCTCTGATCTTACACTACCTACCACACACTCATCTTACACTACCTACCACACACTCATCTTACACTACCTGCCACCCTCTGATCTTACACTACCTGCCACCCTCTCATCTTACACTACCTGCCACCCTCTCATCTTACACTACCTGCCACCCTCTCATCTTACACTACCTGCCACCCTCTCATCTTACACTACCTGCCACCCTCTCATCTTACACTACCTGCCACCCTCTGATCTTACACTACCTACAACACACCCATCTTACACTACCTGCCACACACTCATCTTACACTACCTGCCACCCTCTGATCTTACACTACCTGCCACCCTCTGATCTTACACTACCTGCCACCCTCTGATCTTACACTACCTGCCGCCCTCTGATCTTACACTACCTGCCACCCTCTGATCTTACACTACCTGCCACCCTCTCATATTACACTACCTGCCACCCTCTGATCTTACACTACCTGCCACCCTCTCATCTTACACTACCTGCCACCCTCTCATCTTACACTACCTGCCACACACTCATCTTACACTACCTACCACACACTCATCTTACACTACCTGCCACAAACTCATCTTACACTACCAGCCACCCTCTCATCTTACACTACCTGCCACACACTCATCTTACACTACCTGCCACACACTCATCTTACACTACCTGCCACACACTCATCTTACACTACCTGCCACACACTCATCTTACACTACCTACCACACACTCATCTTACACTACCTGCCACACACTCATCTTACACTACCTGCCACACACTCATCTTACACTACCTGCCACACACTCATCTTACACTACCTGCCACACACTCATCTTACACTACCTGCCACACACTCATCTTACACTACCTGCCACCCTCTGATCTTACACTACCTGCCACACACTCATCTTACACTACCTGCCACACACTCATCTTACACTACCTACCACACACTCATCTTACACTACCTGCCACACACTCATCTTACACTACCTGCCACACACTCATCTTACACTACCTGCCACACACTCATCTTACACTACCTGCCACCCTCTCATCTTACACTACCTGCCACCCTCTGATCTTACACTACCTGCCACCCTCTGATCTTACACTACCTGCCACCCTCTCATCTTACACTACCTGCCACCCTCTGATCTTACACTACCTGCCACCCTCTCATATTACACTACCTGCCACCCTCTGATCTTACACTACCTGCCACCCTCTGATCTTACACTACCTGCTACCCTCTGATCTTACACTACCTGCCACCCTCTCATCTTACACTGCCTGCCACCCTCTGATCTTACACTACCTACAACACACCCATCTTACACTACCTGCCACACACTCATCTTACACTACCTGCCACCCTCTGATCTTACACTACCTGCCGCCCTCTGATCTTACACTACCTGCCACCCTCTCATATTACACTACCTGCCACCCTCTGATCTTACACTACCTGCCACCCTCTGATCTTACACTACCTGCCACCCTCTGATCTTACACTACCTGCTACCCTCTGATCTTACACTACCTGCCACCCTCTGATCTTACACTACCTGCCACCCTCTGATCTTACACTACCTGCCACCCTCTGATCTTACACTACCTGCCACCCTCTGATCTTACACTACCTGCCACCCTCTCATCTTACACTACCTACCACACACTCATCTTACACTACCTGCCACAAACTCATCTTACACTACCTACCACACACTCATCTTACACTACCTGCCACACACTCATCTTACACTACCTGCCACACACTCATCTTACACTACCTGCCACACACTCATCTTACACTACCTGCCACACACTCATCTTACACTACCTGCCACACACTCATCTTACACTACCTACCACACACTCATCTTACACTACCTGCCACACACTCATCTTACACTACCTGCCACACACTCATCTTACACTACCTGCCACACACTCATCTTACACTACCTGTCAAACACTCATCTTACACTACCTGCCACACACTCATCTTACACTACCTGCCACCCTCTGATCTTACACTACCTGCCACCCTCTGATCTTACACTACCTACCACACACTCATCTTACACTACCTGCCATTCTCTCATATTACACTACCTGCCACCCTCTCATCTTACACTACCTGCCGCCCTCTCATCTTACACTACCTACCACACACTCATCTTACACTACCTGCCACCCTCTGATCTTACACTACCTGCCACCCTCTGATCTTACACAACGTGCCACCCTCTGATCTTACACTACCTGCCACCCTCTGATCTTACACTACCTGCCACCCTCTGATCTTACACTATCTGCCACCCTCTGATCTTACACTACCTGCCACCCTCTGATCTTACACTACCCACCACACACTCATCTTACACAACCTACCACACACTCATCTTACACCACCTACCACAAACTCATCTTACACTTCCTACCACACACTCATCTTACACTACCTACCACACACTCATCTTACACTACCTGCCACACACTCATCTTACACTACCTGCCACACACTCATCTTACACTACCTGCCACACACTCATCTTACACTACCTGCCACCCTCTGATCTTACACTACCTGCCACCCTCTGATCTTACACTACCTACCACACACTCATCTTACACTACCTACCACACACTCATCTTACACTACCTGCCACCCTCTGATCTTACACTACCTGCCATTCTCTGATATTACACTACCTGCCACACACTCATCTTACACTACCTACCACACACTCATCTTACACTACCTACCACACACTCATCTTACACTACCTGCCACCCTCTCATCTTACACTACCTGCCACACACTCATCTTACACTACCTGCCACACACTCATCTTACACTACCTGCCACACACTCATCTTACACTACCTGCCACCCTCTCATCTTACACTACCTGCCACACACTCATCTTACACTACCTGCCACCCTCTGATCTTACACTACCTGCCACCCTCTGATCTTACACTACGTGCCACCCTCTGATCTTACACTACCTGCCACCCTCTGATCTTACACTACCTACCACACACTCATCTTACACTACCTACCACACACTCATCTTACACTACCTGCCACACACTCATCTTACACTACCTGCCACACATTCATCTTACACTACCTGCCACACACTCATCTTACACTACCTACCACACACTCATCTTACACTACCTGCCACCCTCTGATCTTACACTACCTGCCACCCTCTGATCTTACACTACGTGCCACCCTCTGATCTTACACTACCTGCCACCCTCTGATCTTACACTGCCTGCCACCCTCTGATCTTACACTACCTGCTACCCTCTGATCTTACACTACCTGCCACCCTCTGATCTTACACTACCTGCCACCCTCTGATCTTACACTACCTGCCACCCTCTGATCTTACACTACCTACCACACACTCATCTTACACTACCTGCCACAAACTCATCTTACACTACCTACCACACACTCATCTTACACTATCTGCCACACACTCATCTTACACTACCTGCCACACACTCATCTTACACTACCTGCCACACACTCATCTTACACTACCTGCCACACACTCATCTTACACTACCTGCCACACACTCATCTTACACTACCTGCCACACACTCATCTTACACTACCTACCACACACTCATCTTACACTACCTGCCACACACTCATCTTACACTACCTGTCAAACACTCATCTTACACTACCTGCCACACACTCATCTTACACTACCTGCCACCCTCTGATCTTACACTACCTGCCACCCTCTGATCTTACACTACCTACCACACACTCATCTTACACTACCTGCCATTCTCTCATATTACACTACCTGCCACCCTCTCATCTTACACTACCTGCCGCCCTCTCATCTTACACTACCTACCACACACTCATCTTACACTACCTGCCACCCTCTGATCTTACACTACCTGCCACCCTCTGATCTTACACTACGTGCCACCCTCTGATCTTACACTACCTGCCACCCTCTGATCTTACACTACCTGCCACCCTCTGATCTTACACTATCTGCCACCCTCTGATCTTACACTACCTGCCACCCTCTGATCTTACACTACCTACCACACAGTCATCTTACACTACCTATCACACACTCATCTTACACTACCCACCACACACTCATCTTACACAACCTACCACACACTCATCTTACACCACCTACCACACACTCATCTTACACTACCTACCACACACTCGCCTTACACTTCCTACCACCCCTCTATCTTACACTACCTACCACACACTCATCTTACACTACCTGCCACACACTCATCTTACACTACCTGCCACACACTCATCTTACACTACCTGCCACCCTCTGATCTTACACTACCTGCCACCCTCTGATCTTACACTACCTACCACACACTCATCTTACACTACCTACCACACACTCATCTTACACTACCTGCCATTCTCTCATATTACACTACCTGCCACACACTCATCTTACACTACCTACCACACACTCATCTTACACTACCTACCACACACTCATCTTACACTACCTACCACACACTCATCTTACACTACCTACCACACACTCACCTTACACTACCTGCCACACACTCATCTTACACTACCTGCCACACACTCATCTTACACTACCTACCACTCACTCATCTTACACTACCTACCACACACTCGTCTTACACTACCTGCCACCCTCTCATCTTACACTACCTGCCACTCACTCATCTTACACTACCTGCCACCCTCTCATCTTACACTACCTGCCACACACTCATCTTACACTACCTACCACACACTCATCTTACACTACCTGCCACTCACTCATCTTACACTACCTGCCACACACTCATCTTACACTACCTGCCACCCTCTCATCTTACACTACCTACCACACACTCATCTTACACTACCTGCCACCCTCTGATCTTACACTACCTGCCACCCTCTGATCTTACACTACGTGCCACCCTCTGATCTTACACTACCTGCCACCCTCTGATCTTACACTACCTGCCACCCTCTGATCTTACACTACCTGCCACCCTCTGATCTTACACTGCCTGCCACCCTCTGATCTTACACTACCTGCCACCCTCTGATCTTACACTACGTGCCACCCTCTGATCTTACACTACCTGCCACCCTCTGATCTTACACTGCCTGCCACCCTCTGATCTTACACTACCTGCCACCCTCTGATCTTACACTACCTGCCACCCTCTGATCTTACACTACCTGCCACCCTCTGATCTTACACTACCTGCCACCCTCTTATCTTACACTACTTACCACACACTCATCTTACACTACCTACCACACACTCACCTTACACTACCTGCCACACACTCATCTTACACTACCTACCACACACTCACCTTACACTACCTGCCACCCTCTTATCTTACACTACTTACCACACACTCATCTTACACTACCTACCACACACTCACCTTACACTACCTGCCACACACTCATCTTACACTACCTACCACACACTCATCTTACACTACCTACCACACACTCATCTTACACTACCTGCCACACACTCATCTTACACTACCTGCCACACACTCATCTTACACTACCTACCACACACTCATCTTACACTACC
The DNA here is from genome assembly GCF_038502225.1 of Cherax quadricarinatus. Taxonomy (NCBI): domain Eukaryota; kingdom Metazoa; phylum Arthropoda; class Malacostraca; order Decapoda; family Parastacidae; genus Cherax; species Cherax quadricarinatus. Next base: position 53,842,685 of record NC_091294.1, on the reverse strand, counting down.
TACCACACACTCATCTTACAATACCTGCCGCCCTCTGATCTTACACTACCTGCCACCCTCTCATATTACACTACCTGCCACCCTCTGATCTTACACTACCTGCCAACCTCTGATCTTACACTACCTGCCACCAACTGATCTTACATTACCTGCCACCCTCTGATCTTACACTACGTGCCACCCACTGATCTTACACTACCTGCCACCCTCTGATCTTACACTGCCTGCCACCCTCTGATCTTACACTACCTGCCACCCTCTGATCTTACACTACCTGCCACCCTCTGATCTTACACTACCTGCCACCCTCTGATCTTACACTACCTGCCACCCTCTAATCTTACACTACGTACCACACACTCATCTTACACTACCTACCACACACTCACCTTACACTACCTGCTACCACTCATCTTACACTACCTGCCACACACTCATCTTACACTACCTGCCACCCTCTTATCTTACACTACTTACCACACACTCATCTTACACTACCTACCACACACTCACCTTACACTACCTGCCACACACTCATCTTACACTACCTACCACACACTCATCTTACACTACCTACCACACACTCACCTTACACTACCTACCACCCCTCTATCTTACACCACCTAGCACACACTCATCTTACACTACCTACCACACACTCACCTTACACTACCTGCCACACACTCATCTTACACTACCTACCACACACTCACCTTACACTACCTACCACCCCTCTATCTTACACCACCTAGCACACACTCATCTTACACTACCTACCACACACTCATCTTACACTACCTGCCACACACTCATCTTACAGTACCTGTCACACACTCATCTTACACTACCTGCCACACACTCATCTTACACTACCTGCCACACACTCATCTTACACTACCTGCCACACACTCATCTTACACTACCTGCCACACACTCATCTTACACTACCTGCCACACACTCATCTTACACTACCTGCCACACACTCATCTTACACTACCTGCCACACACTCATCTTACACTACCTGCCACCCTCTCATCTTACACTACCTGCCACACACTCATCTTACACTACCTGCCACACACTCATCTTACACTACCTGCCACACACTCATCTTACACCACCTACCACACACTCATCTTACACCACGTACCACACACTCATCTTACACTACCTGCCATCCTCTCACCTTCCATTATCCTCATGTTCATCACTATCACCTTCACAACCTGGGACGCTCTCACTCACACTGCTACTTCCACTGACAATAAATAATATGGAACCAACATACCACGACAAGTGGGTCTAGTATCAACCCAAGTACAGTACCAAGGAATGCGAGTACAAAATGGTACGTGTGTCCTCAGAAAAATGATTATAGTTAAAAGGGTAATGAAAATGGTAGACTAAAACCAATATTGTTGCTTCAATGATAAGCTCAAACCACCACAAGTGTCCCAAAAATATATAAGCTTAATATGACACACGGGTAACATGATGTATGTTTGTCTTGTTCTAAACTTGGCGGTACTGTATGTTTGTCTTGTTCTAAACTTGGTGGTACTGTATGTCTGTCTTGTTCTAAACTTGGTGGTACTGTATGTCTGTCTTGTTCATCAACTTGGCGGTACTGTATGTTTGTCTTGTTCTAAACTTGGCGGTACTGTATGTCTGTCTTGTTCTAAACTTGGTGGTACTGTATGTCTGTCTTGTTCTAAACTTGGTGGTACTGTATGTCTGTCTTGTTCTAAACTTGGCGGTACTGTATGTCTGTCTTGTTCTAAACTTGGTGGTACTGTATGTTTGTCTTGTTCTAAACTTGGCGGTACTGTATGTCTGTCTTGTTCTAAACTTGGCGGTACTGTATGTCTGTCTTGTTCTAAACTTGGCGGTACTGTATGTCTGTCTTGTTCTAAACTTGGCGGTACTGTATGTTTGTCTTGTTCTAAACTTGGCGGTACTGTATGTTTGTCTTGTTCTAAACTTGGTGGTACTGTATGTTTGTCTTGTTCTAAACTTGGTGGTACTGTATGTTTGTCTTGTTCTAAACTTGGTGGTACTGTATGTTTGTCTTGTTCTAAACTTGGCGGTACTGTATGTCTTGTTCACCAACTTGGCGGTACTGTATGTTTGTCTTGTTCTAAACTTGGCGGTACTGTATGTTTGTCTTGTTCATCAACTTGGCGGTACTGTATGTTTGTCTTGTTCTAAACTTGGCGGTACTGTATGTCTGTCTTGTTCATCAACTTGGCGGTACTGTATGTTTGTCTTGTTCATCAACTTGGCGGTATTGTATGTTTGTCTTGTTCTAAACTTGGCGGTACTGTATGTCTGTCTTGTTCATCAACTTGGCGGTACTGTATGTTTGTCTTGTTCATCAACTTGGCGGTACTGTATGTTTGTCTTGTTCTAAACTTGGCGGTACTGTATGTTTGTCTTGTTCATCAACTTGGCGGTACTGTATGTTTGTCTTGTTCTAAACTTGGCGGTACTGTATGTTTGTCTTGTTCTAAACTTGGCGGTACTGTATGTTTGTCTTGTTCATCAACTTGGCGGTACTGTATGTTTGTCTTGTTCTAAACTTGGTGGTACTGTATGTTTGTCTTGTTCTAAACTTGGCGGTACTGTATGTCTTGTTCATCAACTTGGCGGTACTGTATGTTTGTCTTGTTCATCAACTTGGCGGTACTGTATGTTTGTCTTGTTCATCAACTTGGTGGTACTGTATGTTTGTCTTGTTCTAAACTTGGCGGTACTGTATGTTTGTCTTGTTCATCAACTTGGTGGTACTGTATGTTTGTCTTGTTCATCAACTTGGTGGTACTGTATGTTTGTCTTGTTCATCAACTTGGTGGTACTGTATGTTTGTCTTGTTCTAAACTTGGTGGTACTGTATGTCTTGTTCACCAACTTGGCGGTACTGTATGTTTGTCTTGTTCATCAACTTGGCGGTACTGTATGTTTATCTTGTTCTAAACTTGGCGGTACTGTATGTTTGTCTTGTTCTAAACTTGGCGGTACTGTATGTTTGTCTTGTTCTAAACTTGGTGGTACTGTATGTCTTGTTCATCAACTTGGCGGTACTGTATGTTTGTCTTGTTCTAAACTTGGTGGTACTGTATGTTTGTCTTGTTCTAAACTTGGTGGTACTGTATGTTTGTCTTGTTCATCAACTTGGTGGTACTGTATGTCTGTCTTGTTCTAAACTTGGTGGTACTGTATGTTTGTCTTGTTCTAAACTTGGTGGTACTGTATGTTTGTCTTGTTCATCAACTTGGCGGTACTGTATGTTTGTCTTGTTCTAAACTTGGCGGTACTGTATGTTTGTCTTGTTCATCAACTTGGTGGTACTGTATGTTTGTCTTGTTCTAAACTTGGTGGTACTGTATGTTTGTCTTGTTCTAAACTTGGTGGTACTGTATGTTTGTCTTGTTCTAAACTTGGTGGTACTGTATGTTTGTCTTGTTCTAAACTTGGTGGTACTGTATGTTTGTCTTGTTCATCAACTTGGTGGTACTGTATGTTTGTCTTGTTCATCAACTTGGCGGTACTGTATGTTTGTCTTGTTCTAAACTTGGCGGTACTGTATGTTTGTCTTGTTCTAAACTTGGCGGTACTGTATGTTTGTCTTGTTCTAAACTTGGCGGTACTGTATGTTTGTCTTGTTCTAAACTTGGCGGTACTGTATGTTTGTCTTGTTCTAAACTTGGCGGTACTGTATGTCTGTCTTGTTCTAAACTTGGTGGTACTGTATGTCTTCTTCACCAACTTGGCGGTACTGTATGTTTGTCTTGTTCATCAACTTGGCGGTACTGTATGTTTGTCTTGTTCTAAACTTGGCGGTACTGTATGTTTGTCTTGTTCATCAACTTGGCGGTACTGTATGTATGTCTTGTTCATCAACTTGGCGGTACTGTATGTTTGTCTTGTTCATCAACTTGGCGGTACTGTATGTTTGTCTTGTTCATCAACTTGGCGGTACTGTATGTTTGTCTTGTTCATCAACTTGGCGGTACTGTATGTTATCAATAACCTAACTTAAACTAGTATTTACTACAATGACGCAGCTTAGCAATTTGTGCTCAATCTCTAACTACTGTATTGTGACATTCATATGATCCACTTCAAGGATTTATATACACTCACAGTCTAGCTCAGGTTTAGATCTCTATATTTCATGACTACCTAGGAGGCCTGGTTACAGACCGGGCCGCGGGGGCGTTGACCCCCGAAACTCTCTCCAGGTAAACTCTCCAGGTCACGAGGCTGTTGCTGCCAGTGGACCACAGCTCTAAAGCAATGCTCAACCTTGATCTGGCACTTGTTGTACTTAAAGAGTTCCAGTTTCCTAAAGAATACTTGTTGGAGTTTCCTTGGAGTAGCTTCTGGAGTTGACGGTCCCGCTACCTGCCACAACACCTGCCACAACACCTACCACAACACCTGCCACTATTTTACAACTATATTTATATCACTTCACTCATGTCGTCCAACACAACACCTCAGTTATATTCCCACTCTTATTACATGTCAAACATCTCGCATTTATTTTCCAATAAAACATTTTTAATACAGGTAATTACACTTTTGTTATTCTTCTTTGTATATCAGAGTTATGTGTATGTAGAGTAGAGCTGCCCTGTATAACACCAAGTATGCAGAGTAGAGCTGCCCTGTATAACACCAAGTATGTAGAGCAGAGCTGCCCTGTATAACACCAAATATGTAGAGCAGAACTGCCCTGTATAACACCATGTAGAGCAGAGCTGCCCTGTATAACACCAAGTATGTAGAGCAGAGCTGCCCTGTATAACACCAAGTATGTAGAGCAGAGCTGCCCTGTATAACACCAAGTATGTAGAGCAGAGCTGCCCTGTATAACACCAAGTATGTAGAGCAGAGCTGCCCTGTATAACACCAAGTATGTAGAGCACAGCTGCCCTGTATAACACCAAGTATGTAGAGCAGAGCTGCCCTGTATAACACCAAGTATGTAGAGCAGAGCTGCCCTGTATAACACCAAGTAATTAGAGCAGAGCTGCCCTGTATAACACCAAGTATGTAGAGCAGAGCTGCCCTGTATAACACCAAGTATGTAGAGCAGAGCTGCCCTGTATAACACCAAGTACGTAGAGTAGAGCTGCCCTGTATAACACCAAGTATGTAGAGCAGAGCTGCCCTGTATAACACCATGTATGTAGACCAGAGCTGCCCTGTATAACACCAAGTATGTAGACCAGAGCTGCCCTGTATAACACCAAGTATGTAGACCAGAGCTGCCCTGTATAACACCAAGTATGTAGACCAGAGCTACCCTGTATAACACCAAGTATGTAGACCAGAGATGCCCTGTATAACACCAAGTATGTAGACCAGAGCTACCCTGTATAACACCAACTATGTAGAGCAGAGCTGCCCTGTATAACACCAAGTATGTAGACCAGAGCTGCCCTGTATAACACCAAGTATGTAGACCAGAGCTGCCCTGTATAACACCAAGTATGTAGAGCAGAGCTGCCCTGTATAACACCAAGTATGTAGAGTAGATCTGCCCTGTATAACACCAAGTATGTAGACCAGAGCTGCCCTGTATAACACCATGTAGAGTAGATCTGCCCT
>NC_091294.1:53817067-53827067 GCF_038502225.1 Cherax quadricarinatus | reverse complement strand
CGAGAGTTTTTCTACTCCCAGAGACCGGCCACGGGCCAGGCTCGTATGGTGCTACCATGGTCAACCAGGCTGTTGCTACTGGTAGTCCATTGACCCACATATCCATCACAGCCTGGTTGATCTGGCACCAGGTGAAGGTATTTCTCCAGATTAACCGTTGTTTAACCATGTATGCTCAACCCATGTTTTCTCGTGTATTCATAACACGTGTTTACTCGTATTTTTTTAACCCGTGTATTTCTGACCCAAATCTGCACAGAAATCACTCCCTAAGAAAGCAAAAGACCGGGCAAACGGTGCAACATCCCCCCCCCAATAAAAAGCAGGAGCGCCACGAGTACATTAAGAGAAAACAATGTCAGGGACCCAAGACTGTTCAACGGCCTCCCCTCATACATAAGGGAAATTACCAATAGACCCCTGGCTGTCCAAGTGGCGCTGGACAGATACCAACATTCAGTAGCTGACCGGGCAGGCTGTGGTTCGTATGTTGGATTGCCTGCGGTCAACAGTAACAGCCTAGTTAATCAAGCACTGATCCACCGGGAGGCCTTGTGATGGACGGGACCGCGGGGGCGTTGACCCCCGGAACACCGTCCAGAACCCGTGCGTTCTTAACTGTGTTTACCAAAATTTGCTTAAACTATGTATTCTTAATCCGCGTATTAACCCGTGTTTACCAGCGTATTAACCCGTGTTTACCAGCGTATTAATCCGTGTTTACCAGTGTATTAACCCGTGTTTACCAGTGTAAAACCTGTATTTACCAGTGTATTAATCCATGTTTACCAGCGTATTAATCCGTGTTTACCAGCGTATTAATCCGTGTTTACCAGCGTATTAATCCGTGTTTACCAGTGTATTAATCCGTGTTTACCAGTGTATTAACTCGTGTTTACCAGTGTATTAACTCGTGTTTACCAGCGTATTAATCCGTGTTTACCAGTGTATTATTAACCCGTGTTTACCAGCGTATTAATCCGTGTTTACCAGTGTATTAATCCGTGTTTACCAGTGTATTAATCCGTGTTTACCAGTGTATTAATCCGTGTTTACAAGTGTATTAATCCGTGTTTACCAGTGTATTAACCCGTGTTTACCAGCGTATTAACCCGTTTACCAGTGTATAACCTGTATTTACCAGTGTATTAACCCGTGTTTACCAGTGTATTAACCCATTTACCAGTGTATAACCTGTATTTACCAGTGTATTAACCTGTATTTCCAGTGTATACTTAACCGGTATTTACCAGTGTATACTTAACCCGTATTTACCAGTAGAATAAGAAGAGTGAAGAACGTTGACAAAGATGTGCAGTCAGTGTGATGAGCTGGGTTGTAGTGCATACGATGGGGTGACTTCCGCTAAGACGGAGTGATCAAGCTGCTGGACAGGGAGGGTGATCAGTAAAGTTATCACCAGACAGACGCCAGTTGGGTTGGCAAGTAGGCCAAAGAACATTTAACATTTATACAGGTTCAATCAAAACGCTTGGTGTGGCCAGTGCATCTGACCTCGTAATGATGTAATACTGTAGCATCAACATGCTGCCGCCGCTGCTGCAGCTGCCGCCTCCTCCGTTGCTGCCGTCTCCGCCGCTGCTGCAGTTGCCGCCGCCGCTGCAGCTATTGCAGCTGCTGCCGCTGCAGACATGCATCATTTGCCCACTGTTACTTATATGATGCCTCTTGCTCGAACAAAACAACCTTGTAAACTCACTATATAATACTAATGAGAGAGAGAGAGTGAACCAGAGGATGCCACTGGTGTAATCAGAGAACACTCAACATTGGTGGTCCAAACGCTACGTGTCACCAGCAGGTACAAGAAATATTGTCGGAACCAAAGTACAAAGAAGTTTTCAAGAGGAAACTGACCCACAATATCCTGCAAGTGCTTGTTCAGCCGCTTGTAATGATGCGGATCAGCGGACCGCTACCTACCTGGACGGTATTCCAGGGATCAACGCCCCCGCAGCCCGGTACACAACCAGGCCTTCCGGTGGATCTGGGCCTGATCAACCAGGCTGTTACTGCTGGCCGCACGTACTCCAACGTACGAACCACAGCCTGGCTGATCCGGCACCAACCTAAAGTATCTGTCCAGCTCCCTCTTGAAGGCAGCCAGGGGCCTATTGACAATTCCTCTTATGCATGGTGGGAGGCTGTTTCTCTTAGTGTACCAGTGGCGCCTACCTATCAATGGGGGTATCTTGCATCGCCTACCCAGTCTTTTACTTTCATAGGGAGGGATTTCTGTATGCAGATTCGGGACCATTCCTTCTAGGATTATCTAAGTGTAGATTCTATCGGCTGCGTTCCAGAGAGTAAAAGTCAAGTGCTTCCAAGCGTTCCCAGTAGTTGAGGTGTTTGATAGAACTTATATATGCAGTAAAGGATCTCTGTACATTCTCTAGATCTACAATTTCACCTGCTGTGAACGGAGATGTTAATGTACAGCAATATTCCAGCCTAGAGAGAACAAGTGATTGAAAAGGATCATCACTGGCTTGGTATCTCTTGTTTCAAACTTTCTCATTATTCATCCTATTTTCTCTGCAGTTGTGATCGTGGCACTGTTGTGATCCTTGAAAGTGAGATCCTCAAACATTACCAGTCCCAGGTCCCTCGCATTATTTTTCCGCTCTATTGCATGATCAGAGTTTATAGTATACTCAGTTCTAGTTATTATCTCCTCCAGTTTTCCATAACGGAGTAGTTGGAATTTGTCTTCATTGAACATCATATTGTTTTCCGTTGCTCACTGGAAAACTTTGTTTATATCTTCTTGGAGGTTAACCGTGTCCTCAATAGATGACCGTCTCATGCACATCTTAGTATCGTCTGCAAAAGATGACATGGTGCTGTGGATGTCTGACATAAGGATGAGGAACACGATGGGGGAGAGTACTGTGCCTTGTGGAACAGAGCTTTTCACTATGGCAGCTTCCGATTTAACTCTGTTGACCATTACTCTGTGTTCGACTGGTTAGAAAGTTGAAGATCCATCTCCTCACTTTATCAGTTATTCATTTAGCACGTATTATCTGCGCTATTACACCATGATCGCACTTGTCAAAGGCTTTTGCAAAGTCTGTGTATATTACATCTGCATGCAAGACCATATCATAGTGATCCAGTAGCTGCGAGAGGCAGGGGCGACGTGTTCTAAACCCACGTTGCCCTGGATTATACAGTTTTTAGGAATCCAAGTGGTTTGCAATCGTGCTTCTTAGTACTCTTTCAAAGATTTTTATGATGTGAGACGTTAGACCTATTGATCTACAGCTCTTAGCTAATGCTTTGCTGCCACCTTTATATAGTGGGGCTATATCCATTGTTATAAGTGACGGTGGAATTTCACCCACGTCTAAGCTCTTTCTCCATAGTATACTTATGGTACGCGAAAGAGGCTTCTTACAGATCTTAATGAACACAGCGTTCCACAGGTCTGGGTCTGGGGCTGAGTGCATGGGCATGTTGTCAATGGCTTTCTCAGTCTATCGGAGTTAGGGTACTGTCGGAAATCTGGCATACACTGAAGGAGTTTTGAGGCTCAGTCATGAAAAAATCATTTGGAGTATCAATCTTTAGACTGATTAGTGGCTCGCTAAACAGTCTTAATGTGATTTCAGTATCTCACTCATTTCTTTGTTGTAATCTGTGTAAGTTCCATCTTGTCTGAGCAAGGGTCCGATACTGGATGTGGTATTTGCCTTGTTTTTGGCATATGAAAAGAAATATTTAGAGTTTCTTTCAATTTCACTAATCGCTTTCAGCTCATCCTGGGTCCTGTAAGAGTCTTTTAAATTAAGTTCGATACTTTCCTCTTCCCTGGTCAGCGCTTCCTTTCGTGTATCAGCTAATCTAGCGTTCTTGAGGAGCTCAGTGATTCGTCATTGTCTTCTGAAGAGGGAGCGTCTTTCTCCAGTTTACTTCTTCTTTCTTAGGGGAATATGCCTTGAACATAATTCAGCTGCCATGAAGTTGATCCTCTCAAGGTACTGGCTTGGATCCCTGTTATTTAAGATAACTTCCCAATATATTTCATTTATGACATGGTTTACCTGGTCTCAGCTGATGTTCTTGAAGTTGTATTTGGTGAAGACACCTTCAAAGCTACGGGAATTTTGATGATCAGGACCCTTGTGCATGTAAGTCTGAACTTCGATTAGATTGTGATCATAATTAGTTGTTTTTTATATTGTTGTCTCTTACCAGGTCCTCATTATTTGTGAAGATAAGGTCAAGTGTGTTTTCCAGTCTTGTTGGCTCCACTATCTGCTGACTTAGGGTGTGTTTATCGCAGATTTAGTAGCTCATGTGTGTGACCTTTTATTTGCTCTTCCTCCAGGGATTGATTCTGCTATGACATTATTTGCTACATTCTTCCATTTTGTATGCCTTAAGTTGAAATCATCAAGCAGTAAGATGTATGGGGATGGGGCTGGAAGGATTTCCATACAGTAATCAATTTTCAGTAGCTGTTCCCTGAACTATCGGGAGTTTGCATCTGGTGGCTTATATACAACCACGATGACTAGGTTTCGGTTCTCGATCTTTGTTAGAATTTCAACTACATTTGTGGTGTTCAGCATCTCGGTGCAGATGAGCGACTCTGACATAAAGGCCAACTGTCTCTTGTTGTCTAAAAAGATTGTACCCATTTATCCTTATTTGGTTGTCAAAGTGATCTTTTGTGTGGGTCTCTGTGAAGGCTGCAAACATCGCATTTGACTCCTCTAGAAGTCCACTGATAAAAGGTATTTTGTTGGTGGATGGATTAAAGCCCAGTATAATAGCAAATATAAACGAGGTTGTATTTTATGTTTGTTGGGGAGATTTTGTTATTGACATCAGTAGTTGTGGTTCTAGAGGGCCATAGGGGGCCACTAGCTGTGCCTTCAGTCCAACAAGGCTCCAAGGTGGACTATTTTTTATTTCCTTCCATTTTCTTTTTTCGTTTCCTGCCACTAAAAAAAAACTTTGAGCGAGGTTGTCGTAACTACTAATGTTTGTCTTGTGAGGTCTGTACCTCCTGGTCCCTTTTAGATGGTATGTAGGGCAGCTGGTGTTGTAGCACTGTTTTTGGAGGACTGAAGAGTGGCACATTTCTGGGTGAAGAATTTACTGGATTCAACAGCTTGGATGACGAAACTACCTGGAGGGCTGAGAGCTTCTGAGGTACGAGGGTAGAACAACCTCCCTGGTAAACGGTCACAAGTATGCAAGAGGAACATAAGAATGAAGGAGCACGTGAGGCGGCCAACTGGCTCATAGTTATAACAATGACCAACAATACCGACAAGATGACTAAAATAAATATGCAACAGTTATCTTTATTACTAAAACAACTTAACAGGTTAGCTACAGAATAATCTTCTTCAGTAAAATACAAACGAGACAAAGTATGTGATTTACTTCCTTTTATGTACCTTTGAAGAGTTTCGAAAGAGTAACTACTCTCAGAGCCCGACCATGGGCCAGGCTCGCCCAGTGTTTCCCTGATCAACCAGGCTGTTGCTGCTGGAGGCCCGCTGCCCCACATATCCATCACAGCCTGGTTGATCTGGCACCTGGTGAAGTTACTTGTCCAGTTTCCTCTTGAAGGCTTCTACACTTGCTCCAGCCATGTTTCTGATATCTTCTGGCAAGATATTTAATAGTCTGGGACCCCGGATGTTGATACAGTGTTCCCTTATTGTCCCCACCGCACCCCTGCTCCTCACTGGATTTATTTTACACTTCCTCTCATCTCTCTCACTCCAGTATGTTGTTATGGCAGTGTGCAGATTTGGGACCAGACCCTCGAGTACTTTCCAGGTATATATTATCATGTACCTCTCTCTCCTCAGCTCCAATCAGTACATATTCAAGACTTGAACGTGTTCCCGGTAATTTAGGTGCTTTACTGGCTCAATGTGAGCCGTAAACGATCTCTGTATTTGTTCCAGCTCTGATATTTCTTCTGGTTTGAATGGGGCCGTCAACACTGAACAATATTTTAAATGAGGGAGCACTAGCGATTTGAAGTGTGTTACCATCGGCATTATTTTCCTTGTTTTGAAAGTTCTCAATATCCACCCAGTCATCTTCCTGGCTGTCGTGAAATTTGTATTATGTTCCTTAAAAGGTCAGCTGACATAATTTTTCTCAGGTCTTTTAAGTGTTCCTTTTGTTCTATTTGGTGGCCCTCTTGAGTTCTGCATGTAGTGTTCCTTTGAGTTCTTCATTCTCTCCATACCTAAGCAGCTGGAACTTATCACCACTGAACGTCATGTTTTTCTCCATTGCCCACTGGACATCTGCAAATGATACAAAAATGTGACGGGTGTTCTGATCTACGTCTGCTATAAGGATGAGAAACAGCAGAGGTGCCAGGACAGTGACTTGGGGCACTGAGGTTTTGACCTCGCTGATGCTGGATCTTGCCCTGTTCACTGCTACTTTTTGTGTTCTGTGTGCTAGGAAACCGGAAATCCATCTGCCTACCCCCGTAATGCCCATGGCCTTCATTTTGTGCGCTATCACTCCAAAATCTGCAAAATCTGTGTAAATCACATCTGCGTTTTGGTCGTCTTCCAGTGTTTCCGTAATTCTGTCATAATGGTTCAGCAGCTGTGACAGACATGATCGTCCTGCTACAAAACCATGCTGCTGCGGGTTATGTTGGTTGTGCTGCTCCATGAAACTTGTAATCTGCCGTCTCATCACTCTTTCGAAGATTTTTATGATGTGAAATTAGGGCTACTGGTCTGTAATTTTAGCTAGTGTTCTACTACTGCTACAATAATAAAGATGAGCACATCCTGCACGTATGTGGATCAATTGTAGGACACCTGACATATCCCAGGTGTCCTACAATTCATCCATACCTTTACCTGTGAGATATCTTTGACGAATTTCGAGTCTTCCTACTCCGGCAGGCCCGTCATTGGTCAGACTGGTCCGATGCTCGTCTGCTTGATTAAACTGTTGCTGTTGGTGGCCTACTGGTCCACATATCCATCACAGCCTGGTTGATGCAGTACTTTTCGTAGGCATCTTTCGAGTTCCCTCTGGAAGACTTACACTTGTTTCGGCTGTTTCCGATATCTTCTGGTAAGACGCTGAACACTGCTGCTGTACGTATAGCTGACAAACATTTGCAAGAATAACTTTCAGTTATTTGAAAAAGTAAATACTGATGATGTTATGTTAATGGTAGAAGGTCCTTAATAAAGTACGCAGCGCCAGAAGTGACAACCCATCTTCTGTGATGAACAATACACATGTACAACACTTGGTTATCTTTACTGCCGAAACTTACCGCCTACCCAGCAGGCTTCTTCCACAAACCCATTTTCCAAATTAAAGGAGCGTGGGGTTTGTATCTAAGGGACGACAACATTATCTCCGCAGCTACACACACCACCACCTTTAACCTAAGTACATATATGGAACAGCTGAATAACCTCAGTAATATTTAATTTGGATTTTGGCTTAGATCGTGCAGAAACTGATGCATTCTAAACAAATACACAATGGAGTTTGCATTTGCGGGAGTACCGGTGGTACATGTAAATCAGGGAGACTCTGTAATTACTAATATATTCAGGGAAAGCGATGAACCCGTAGGACTTATACAGGCATGGAAGCTTATCAACTTTAATCCATGGAATACCAGGGTACCTACAATATCCGTGATAAAAACATTACAAAACTTAAATATATTTAAAAACAGGAAGAACGGTACCGGTTTTGTTAAGTTCCTCACCCCCCCCCCACACACACTCACCGATCATAAGTTCCTCACCCCCCACACACTCACCGATCATAAGTTCCTCACCCCCCATACACTCACCGATCATAAGTTCCTCACCCCCCCCCACACACACTCACCGATCATAAGTTCCTCACCCCCCCCACACACTCACCGATCATAAGTTCCTCACCCCCCCACACACTCACCGATCATAAGTTCCTCACCCCCCCACACACACTCACCGATCATAAGTTCCTCACCCCCCACACACACTCACCGATCATAAGTTCCTCACCCCCCCACACACACTCACCGATCATAAGTTCCTCACCCCCCCACACACACTCACCGATCATAAGTTCCTCACCCCCCCCACACACTCACCGATCATAAGTTCCTCACCCCCCCACACACACTCACCGATCATAAGTTCCTCACCCCCCACACACACACTCACCGATCATAAGTTCCTCACCCCCACACACACACACTCACCGATCCTAAGTTCCTCACCCCCCACACACACACACTCACCGATCATAAGTTCCTCACCCCCCCCACACACACACACTCACCGATCATAAGTTCCTCACCCCCACACACACACACTCACCGATCATAAGTTCCTCATCCCCCCCACACACACTCACTGATCATAAGTTCCTCACCCCCCCCACACACACTCACCGATCATAAGTTCCTCACCCCCCACACACACACACACACTCACCGATCATAAGTTCCTCACCCCCCACACACACACACTCACCGATCATAAGTTCCTCACCCCCCACACACACACACACTCACTGATCATAAGTTCCTCACCCCCCCACACACACACTCACTGATCATAAGTTCCTCACCCCCCCCACACACACACACACTCACTGATCACAAGTTCCTCACCCCTCCCCCACACACACTCACCGATCATAAGTTCCTCACCCCCCCACACACACACTCACCGATCATAAGTTCCTCACCCCCCACACACACACTCACCGATCATAAGTTCCTCACCCCCCCCCACACACACACTCACCGATCATAAGTTCCTCACCCCCACACACACACACACACTCACCGATCATAAGTTCCTCACCCCCCCCACACACACACACTCACCGATCATAAGTTCCTCACCCCCCCACACACACACACACTCACCGATCATAAGTTCCTCACCCCCCCACACACACACACCCTCACCGAACATACGTTCATCACCCCCCCCACACACACACACACACTCACCGATCATAAGTTCCTCACCCCCCCCACACACACACTCACCGATCATAAGTTCCTCACCCCCCCACACACACACACTCACCGATCATAAGTTCCTCACCCCCCACACACACACTCACCGATCATAAGTTCCTCACACACACACACACACACACACACACACACTCACCGATCATAAGTTCCTCACCCCCCCCACACACACACACACACTCACCGATCATAAGTTCCTCACCCCCCCCACACACACACTCACCGATCATAAGTTCCTCACCCCCCCCCACACACACACACACACTCACCGATCATAAGTTCCTCACCCCCCCCCCCCACACACACACACACTCACCGATCATAAGTTCCTCACACCCCCCCACACACACACACACTCACCGATCATAAGTTCCTCACACGCCCCCCACACACACACACTCACTGATCATAAGTTCCTCACCCCCCCCCACACACACACTCACCGATCATAAGTTCCTCACCCCCCCACACACACACTCACCGAGCATAAGTTCCTCACCCCCCCACACACACACTCACCGATCATAAGTTCCTCACCCCCCCCACACACACACACACTCACCGATCATAAGTTCCTCACCCCCCCACACACACACTCACTGATCATAAGTTCCTCACCCCCCCCCCACACACACACACACTCACCGATCATAAGTTCCTCACCCCCCCCACACACACACACACTCACTGATCACAAGTTCCTCACCCCCCCACACACACTCACCGATCATAAGTTCCTCACCCCCCACACACACACACACTCACCGATCATAAGTTCCTCACCCCCCACACACACACACACTCACCGATCATAAGTTCCTCACCCCCCCACACACACACACACTCACTGATCACAAGTTCCTCACCCCCCCACACACACTCACCGATCATAAGTTCCTCACCCCCCACACACACACACACTCACCGATCATAAGTTCCTCACCCCCCCACACACACACACACTCACTGATC